>NC_141541.1:99395357-99560000 GCF_021556685.1 Rattus norvegicus | reverse complement strand
TTATTTTAAACTTCACAAAAAGAGTGAGAGCAATGATAGCTCATGGGAGCATATAAGCTTCTTTTTATGTTAAACCAAACCAAAGAAGCTGGACATTCCTCTCCAAAACAATAAAAAAAAGGGCAGGGGGGGGAGAAAATTTCAACATAAGCACAGGAAAGCAAATAGAAGAACTGTTGGATTTCCCTGTAGTTGAGCTCAGGATCTAACATCTATTGTATTCTCATGAGCTTCAAAATTAATCAATCTTTATAGAAAATATGGAATTCCCAACTAATAGAGTAGGACAAATTTTGCATTAACTCTTCTATCTATCTATCTATCTATCTATCTATCTATCTATCTGTCTGTCTGTCTGTCTGTCTGTCTGTCTGTCTGTCTATCTACCTATCTATCATCTATCAATCATCTATCTATCTACCTATCTATCATCTATCTATCATCTATCTATCTATCTATCTATCTATCTATCTATCATCTATCATCTATCTATCTACCTATCTATCTAATCTATCTATCATCTATCTATCTATTTTCTATCTATCATCTATCTATCTATCATCTATCTATCTATCAATCATCTATCTATCTATCTATCATCTATCTATCTATCTATCTATCTATCTATCTATCTGTCTATCTATCTGGTTTTCAAAACATGGTTTCTTCATGTAACCCTGGAGTTTGCTCTGTAGACCAGGCTAGCCTCAAATTCACAGAGATCCACCTCTTTCTGTCTCCTGAGTGCTGGGATTAAAGGCATGTGCCACCATCTCTTGGTTATGATTTTCTAGTGTTAACACGTGAAATCTAACATTCAATAGGCAGTGAATACTTCTTACAGTGAATGAAGGTCCCGTCTGGGTGAAAATGATGAGTATAGACCATGAATACATAGAGCATTTCACTTCCTTCACCTTTCAGTTTAATTTTAATGGAAAAAAAAACCAAATGAACCCTAGCACTCTTCAGATTATATTTCATCTCTATTGTGTCAATTCTTTGAATAGGAATAGACTCCAAAATGAAAAGAGAGCAATTTAAAGCAAATAACTATTCATGAGGTAATGGCTTCAACCAGTAATTTATACTTTAATGTTTCTTGAAAAAATTTTTTTTTATATTTTTGGATGACCTTTTCCCTCCGAATTCTTTATATGCAGAGGTACTTATTAATTATTTCTGGGTTGATGATATATATATATTCCTTATTCTATTCATATTGTAGCCACTTCTTTCTAAAGATTACATACAGATTTTTGAATGGAAAGGAAATTTTCACATGGTCGGACTGCTATAAAAATATTTAAGGGCTCTGACTCTATTTGTCAGTGATCCCCTTGTCTCTTCCCACTGCCTGCTGTGGTAATGTAAACTGAACTTAGGGCTCAGGTTTGCCAAGCAGGTGTTCTCTCCTGTGTTCTCTCACTGGTCAGAGTAATTGATTGACATTTGTTAGCTAACTAGCAAGAAAATGTCAAAGATTTGTAAAAACTCAGTTGATTAATTGACATGTAATTTGAATGAGATGAATTAACAAAAGGTTAATTAAGCAGTAATATTAGAATATAAAATTGTTGGAGTTGCTTTTTTGTCTGATGAAGGGGATGCCTATCATAACCAGTCACGTTCAGTGAATAACCAGTTTGGGCAGTCTCTTAATTTCCTAGGACAAAAGTATTTCGTAGGGTCCAGTTTCTGTGTAGTCACTGGAATAACTGTAACTTAGAGAACCATCTTTGTTTGGTTTGTATCCATCAAAAACGTACACAAAACACACAATATAATCACACAAAATACACAACATAAACAGTCTATTTTAATAGTGTATTACACAATGTTAACATTTCTCATCTAGAGAACATTATAAAACAAAGGAGAAGTTCCAGGAACAACATTCTGCCTCATGCTGTCTCTTATATAACTCCAACTTTTAATGTTTGTTAACACACCTTTTGAGACACTGTTTATTAATTCTCTAAACATCTCGAATGTGTATGAAAGCTGTGTTCTATGGTTCTACAATACAATGTTCATGAGTCAAAATTGTTGATTACATCTTATGGTCTAAAGTCTCTTCTCTGGTCTCTTTCCCACCTATTTACTCATTCAGCAGTAATTTTGGAATTATCCAATAAAGAGATGACTCTTTTAGTAGTTTGTGTATTGAGTAGAATACAAATTGAGAATTTTTAAAATTTCTTTCTGAGAGTTTCACTGCATTTTACTCTCGCTACATCTTCTATCCTTGTGCTGCTGGTTTCAGTGTTCTAGATTTTATACCAAGTTCTATATTTCATGTTACTAAATCTCATAATGTTGCTACTATGTGTGAATTGCTGACAAACATGCCCACTCGGAATAATTTCAGTTTTAAATATTAATTTGTATAATTTATTTTATGATATGGCTTATTAATAATGTCTTAATTGTAATTCAGTCTTATTATATTCTCACCTTACTGTAATTTTAGTTTCTTTTAACAGTATTTGTTTAAAACCCACATCACTTTATCTATCTTTATCAGGGTAACATTTCCTGCAACCATCCTTTGAGTTTATCGAACATTTCTTCATGAGTTATAAGCGTATCTTGAAGTGAAAATTTCTGGTTTCTTTGGGGACTCAGTTATGTCATATGATGTCTTGCTGAAGGAACAATAGGTGAGAGGATGGTCTGCTGAAGCAGACACATTAGAAGACATGAAAACAAGAAGGAAATACATCTAACCCCACAGAGAGTGTGGGGAACCTCTTTGATTTGTTCACCTTGGAGCACACTGCTCTTCACTTGTCAGAACTCTGAAGAGAGTGACTCACCGAAGAACTTCTGCTGATACTTTGTGCACTCGTGCAGATTGGCAGAACTTCTCAGTTTCTTCGGGATTGAAGTGTTGGAGATTATTCATATTTGGTGCTTTGCCAGTGAACTGGACTGCTAACAACAGATTGGAATAGCCCCAGCGAAATATTTCTACCTATGGCAGGTGGTGGGCTAAAAGTGAGGTTGAAGCATTAAAGAACACCCATTAAGGTAGGATTTAAAAAAATCTAAGCCTACAATACTCATTTGTAATATTTTTGTAAAAATAACAATATATGGGTCATCTTTTTTTCTGTAGGTTATTACAAATGTTTTTCTCTGATTTTTGTATCTGGTGATCTTAGGTTCTTATTACACTTAAAAAGTCACATAATTTAGAGTACAGTTATCTTTTCTTTTGAAACAACTTGTTTATATCTCAGTGGGTTATAACTAAGACAATTTTCTATAAAATTTGAAGTTCAAAGTCAGAAATATGCACAAAAGTCAGGGCAGAGGTTTTGGAGTAGCAGATTTCTTGCTGTTTATGACATATGGGTTTCCTAAAAATAACTTTATAAAGCAAAGTAATGAACTGACAAGAGCTTTGTGGAAAGATGTCTTCCTTTCCAGTGGGGAGATCATATTTGAAAAAAGCATTTCTAATAACAGAAATATTTATAAAAGGAATCACTGTATGTAGTGTACAATTAGTCTGTGCGAGGCACTGTCACCCACTCAATGAACAATATATCATTTAATGAATATAACACAGGTGTTTGCTAGCCTCTATATTTTGCTATTAAAGAAAAAGGCTATAAAGGTTAAGCAACCTGTCGTCTCAGCCTGCTAAAAGTAGAGCTGAAATCTTTCCTTAGATTCCACAAAGACTTCATTATTCCACTGTAGGAGTGAGTGATATATTCTAGTCATGGGAAAGATATATTCATAGCACACACACACACACACACACACACACACACACACACACACATTTTAAGAAACATGGAAAAAATTGTAGTATCATCATTGGCACTTTTCCAAAAAGTACATTAGCATTCCAGTATAAAGAGAGCTATTTGATGGGAAACATCAAAGCTCAGGTCTGTCTGTCTGTCCTACTTATCTTCCCCGAGTCTGAAATTAGCATTATGGTGTAATAAGATTTTATAGGGAAAAGGTCATAATTTATGTTCAAATACTAATCTATTAAAAGCACACGATGGAGGCTGAGGAGATGGCTGAGTGGTTAGAGCACTGACTGCTCTTTCGGAGGTCAATTCCCAGCAACCACACGGTGGGGCACAACCATCTGTAATGGGATCCAATGCCCTCTAAATCAATCAATCAATCAATCAATCAATCAACCAACCAATCAATCAATCAATCTTAAAGCAAACAACAACAACAAACCCCCACAGGATGCCAATTGCTGTTGTATATGGCACATTGAAAGTAGTGAAATGGGTACAAATCACATTTGTATTTTTTCCTTAGAAGAAAAGAACAATTGAAAATTGTATTTGAAAATTTCAGTTAATTTTCTGTTTTTCTATAAGAGAATGAGAATAATCAAGCCAATGAGAAGGTTAAAATCCTGGTTTTTCTTAATAGATATTGGTATTTTTCTGAACCCACTTTTCTTTTTTGCTAAGATTTAGAGATACATTGCTTTAAAATACTAAAAATCTTTGTTATTGCTACTGCATTTAGTTGTGTTCCTACAACTTTAGAAAAAATTTTTATCCTAAAGATTTAAATTGACAGTTTTTATATTTGTTATTTTTAAAAAACTAAGCAAAAGTCTCATTGTATATATTCAGACATGTTACCCATGTATATATGTGATATACCCATGTGTATATATATATATATATCTCAGATATAATAGAATACACACATGCACACAACACACATATATTTAATTAAAGTTATGGCAGTTGCAGTGACAATGCTTCTTTTACCCAAGTTATAAATTATCTAATAAAAACCCCAGTGTAGGTATGGAAATATTCCAAATTTTGGTCAGAGGAGTTCAAGAGACCCCTTAAATAATATAGGATATTGTTATTGCTCTTGGTGACTTCCAAAAATAATGATACCTTATTGCTGAAGATATCACGCACCTTAGACACATGATTGAGAAGAATTGATCTAGATCTGATCTGAAAGCCTTGTCACTGAAAACTAGCTCTCATAGTCTTAGAAGGTGCCATGAAAAATGCCAGCGGAATGAAAGAACCAATAGACCTCTACAGACTTAATGCCACAAGAAAGAGTACCAAGGCAAGCTATTCTGACAGGTGCAGTAGTGACATTTATTCCTTGGGGGTAACTGACAGACACATGATCGGACTTAAGATAGAAAGGATTTCATGCACAACAGTGTGAATTTATTTACCTCCCTGTGGTAGGTAAGGTCATGGAATCAAGAGGATCCCCTAGTACTTCTTCGCTAAACCAGCATAATTCCTAACTGTACTCTAAATACATAAGCACTTAACTCTTGACCATCATTAAAGAAACTTCTTTTTGCAGCCAACAGAGATCACTCTAGAAAGCCACAACCCATCAAAATATAAAGATTAACTGACTGTGGGTGCCCACCTTCAACTGATATATCTGCAACATAGACCTTACATTTACAAGTAGGTGCTCAAGGACTGGAACATCCACTATGAGATAGTCTCTTCTTAAAACAATAGATAAGAATAAAAATAAGAAAAAATGAAAATAATAGGAAGAAGATGAGGAAGAGGAAGGAGAAATACACATGAACTAGAGTAGAATGGATGTGAGAGAATTTGAAGAGAGAAGTGAGGGGGTGCATATGATGAATATCATCAAGATGTTTCATATGAAATTTTCTAGGAATTAAAAATACATTGTTTTTAATAGAAAAATGATATTTATTTAATATGTATGGGTATACTTAGGATGCTTTTGAACAGACAAAAATTAGCTTCAGCACAGCCAATCACAAAATCTCTGATCCACAATTTTTCCTACCTGCAAGGGCAATGGATTTAACGTAGACCTTACTCCATGAGATGGTACCCATAGCTCATACTGCTTGAGGGACCAAACATAGTCTAGATAGCACAGAGACCTAGGATAAAAACAAATACTACTGATCTAAAAAAAATAGTAACAATAGCAATTCTTCATAGAGTTAGACAGAACAATTTGCAAATTCATCTGGAATAACAAAAAACCCACGACAGCTAAAACTATCCTCAACAATAAAAAGACTTCCAGGTGAATCACTATCCCTGAACTCAAGCAGTATTACAGAGCAATAGTGATAAAAACTGTATGGTTTTGGTATAGAGACAGACAGATAGACCAGTGGAACAGAATTGAAGACCCAGAAATGAACCCACACACCTAGGGTCACTTGATTTTTGACAAAGGAGCCAAAACCATGCAATGGAAAAAAGATAGCATTTTCAGGAAATGGTGCTGGTTCAACTGGAGGTCAGCATGTAGAAGAATGCAGATCGATCCATGCTTATCACCCTGTAAAAAGCTTAAGTCCAAGTGGATCAAGGACCTCCACATCAAACCAGACACACTCAAACTAATAGAAGAAAAACTAGGGAAGCATCTGGAACACATGGGCACTGGAGAAAATTTCCTGAACAAAACACCAATGGCTTATGCTCTAAGATCAAGAATCGACAAATGGGATCTCATAAAACTGAAAAGCTTCTGTAAGGCAAAGGACACTGTTGTTAGAACAAAACGGCAACCAACAGATGGGGAAAAGATCTTTACCAATCCTACAACAGATAGAGGCCTTATATCCAAAATATACAAAGAACTCTCAAAGTTAGACCGCAGGGAGAGAAATAACCCTATTAAAAGATGCGGTTCAGAGCTAAACAAAGAATCCACAGCTGAGGAATGACGAATGGCTGAGAAACACCTAAAGAAATGTTCAACATGTTTAGTCATAAGGGAAATGCAAATCAAAACAACCCTGAGATTTCACCTCACATCAGTGAGAATGGCTAAGATCAAAAACTCAGGTGACAGCAGATGCTGGCGAGGATGTGGAGAAAGAGGAACACTCCTCCATTGTTGGTGGGATTGCAGACTGTTACAACCATTCTGGAAATCAGTCTGGAGGTTCCTCAGAAAATTGAACTTTGAACTACCTGAGGACCCAGCTATAGCTCTCTTGGGCATATACCCAAAAGATGCCCCAACATATAACAAAGACACATGCTCCACTCTGTTCATAGCAGCCTTATTTATAATAGCCAGAAGCTGGAAAGAACCCAGATGCTCTTCAACAGAAGAATGGATACAGAATATGTGGTACATCTACACAATGGAATACTACTCAGCTATCAAGAACAATGACTTTATGAAATTCATATGCAAATGGATGGAACTGGAGAATATAATCCTGTGTGAGGTAACCCAATCACAGAAAAACACACATGGTATGCAATCATTGATAAGTGGCTATTAGCCCAAATGCTTGAATTACCCTAGATGCACAGAATACATGAAACTCAAGAAGGATGGCCAAAATGCAAATGATTCTCTCCTTCTTTAAAAGGGGAAGAAGAATACCCTTGGCAGGGAATAGGGAGGCAAATTTTAGAACAGAGGCAGAAGGAACACCCATTCAGAGCCTGCCCCACGTGTGGCCCATACATATAGAGCCACCCAATTAGACAAGATGGATGAAGCAAAGAAGTGCAGGCCGACAGGAACCGGAGGTAGATCTCTCCTGAGAGACACAGCCACAATACCGCAAATACATAGGCGAATGCCAGCAGCAAACCACTGAACTGAGAATGGGACCCCCATTGAAGGAATCAGAGAAAGGACTGAAAGAGCTTGAAGGGCCTTGAGACCTCATATGAACAACAATGTTAACCAACCAGAGCTTCCAGAGACTAAGCCACTACCCAAAGACTATTCATGCACTGACTTTGGGCTCCAACCTCATAGGTAGCAATTTATAGCTTAGTAAGGGCACCAGTGGAAGGGGAATCCCTTGGTCCTGCCAAGACTGAACCCCCAGTGAACGTGATTGTTGTGGGGGGAGTGCAGTAATGCGGTAAGGATGGGGAAGGGAACACCCATAGAGAAGGGGAGGTGGAGGGGTTATGGGGATGTTTGCCTGGAAACCCGGAAAGGGGATAACAACTGAAATGTAAATAAGAAATACCGAAGTTAATAAAGATGGAGAAAAAAATTTTCAATTAAAAATAATAACAATAGAATGATCCCTAATGTAGTTCTGTTATACTCATAGATCTACTGTATTCATACATCATCAAAGAGGCTTTATTCTTTGGCAGACAGGGACAAATAATCAGATCCATAGCAAGAGTCATGCAGAGAGAGACAACTTGGAACATACAGCTCTAAATGTTACGTTTCCATCAAATCCCTCCCTTCCAAGTTGAGGTAACCCTCAGAATGGGAGATAGAAGAAGTCAGGGAGACAGAGGGGACAGAGGACAACAGGAGAACAAGGTCCTGGGCAAAGATCATGTGAACTCAGAGACTGAAGCAGCGATCACAGGGTGTTCATGGATCTGCTCTAGGTCTTCTGCGTGCATTTATCTCTGTCTGTCTGTCCATCCATCTGTCTGTCCATCTATCCATCTATCTATCTATTGATCTATCTTTTTTTTTTTCGG
Organism: Rattus norvegicus; assembly: GCF_021556685.1. NCBI lineage: Eukaryota > Metazoa > Chordata > Mammalia > Rodentia > Muridae > Rattus > Rattus norvegicus. The sequence goes on along the minus strand of NC_141541.1, from coordinate 99,551,532 downwards.
TTCTTTTTTTCGGAGCTGGGGACCGAACCCAGGGCCTTGCGCTTCCTAGGTAAGCGCTCTACCACTGAGCTAAATCCCCAACCCCTTGATCTATCTTTTTATGTATTAAGTTTAGCATTTTTATGGGAAGCCTGAATATGTAAAAAAGTGTGTCTCTGGTTCTTTTGCTTGCTCCTGGGGCTATTTTTTTTTTATTGTTTTGACTTGTCTACCTTCAGTAAGATGACTTTTGTTTTAATCTATATTTTACTTTGATTTGTTTTTATGCCCTAGAAGACTGTTCTTTTCTAGTGAGAGTCAGAAAGGGAGTAGATATGACTGGGAGAGGAAGTGGTAAGGAGATGGAAAGATTAGAGGGAGGGGAAATTGTATTCAGATTATTTTGTATGAGAAAAGAGTTTATGTTTAATAAAAGGGAAAAATTAGCTGGAGACTTATAGACCTCTGCAGTTAGAACTTCAGCTTGGCTGTGGATGCTATAACGTAATTACTTATTTTTCTTCCATTATTTGTGACATTGCACTCAGAATTATTTCCAATTCATAAATCTGAACATGGAAATCTTTGCTTAAAACCATTTATTAACTTTATCCCCAAAACAGAACACATAGAAAGGGTAGAGCTACCAGGCATTTTTTTTCAGTTTTGGTCTCTAGGAAATTCTTCAGTTTCACATTTTCTGACTTCCATACTTCCTATGCCCTTCACTGACACCAAATTGTATTCTTTCGACAGGACATGCTGTTTCAGTGCTACATACTTTATACGTGATAGTGGGTCTGTCTAGATGCCTTTTCTGTCTGACTTCCAGCAAGTTTCATCCTTTCCAAAGCCACTTAGTTATCACCCCTTCTTTGAGTGTCCTCAGCAGACACACCCCTTAAAACATTGCCCCATTTGGGGTTTCCTAGACCTCCTGGAACCTCACCTTGATCCTGCACTAGCTGTTCTCATTCTTGTTATCATTATTTGCATGTTTGATATATTTCTGCGATTGGATTTGCAAAATATGTTGTGTTCAGTAGAAGCAGCATGAGTGATAAAAATATTAAGCTATTTCAAAAGCAGGTAATGTTGTGAATATGAAACTCATTATAAGCTTATAGATACCATACAGTTGCTAATGACTCATTAATCTATCCTAATACCCAGTAAGCAAGTCAGGTGAGACCTTTTTATATAAGCATGTTTGAAAAATGCAATAAATTATTTATTCTTTTAACAAATTATTTCATTTATTTGTGTGTGTGTGTGTGTGTGTGTGTGTGTGTGTGTGTGTGTGTATGTGTGAGTGTGTGGTGCAAGTTATGGTGTGTATAGAAGTCAGGGTACAACTTGCAGGGATCCATTCTGTCTTTTCACAATGTTGATCCCAGGGATCAAATTTATGTCCTCAGGCTTGGCAGCAAGGATCTTTTTCCATCTTCTTTAGAAAATTTCATGAGTAAGCCTGTATGATCTCTAAAACTATAAAGAATTCTAGGGGCTTAAAGATTGTCTCTGTTATTGGAAAGTTTATCATCTACAGTGATATAAGACATGTAAAACCAAAATCTTTGAATAGCACGTGATGTAGGATTGCCTATGAATGATTGGGTATTTGACATTACTAAAGTTATTAAAGTGTACCAAATGTAGGCGAGGCCATAATAAAGACACTGGTTTTGTCCTATGTCTCTGATAGGAAGATTTATGCATGAAGGCTCAGGGCCTTTTAATGGAGGCTGTGTGTGCCAAACTCAGCAGGGAGCTGCTGTGCAGTTTCCATTAAATTTGATATACTGCAAATACAACTTGATCTTTAAAATCTTCTTCATGGAGTTCGGTAGCACTTACCCTATTATAAAATACTATTTAATCTTTTCGATTTAGCTCAGACGCTACTAAAATATCCTATAAAAGTGTTTATTTCTTCTCTCTAAATTTTAATAGTAGCATATCATTTAGGATCAGGTCAGAGTCCTGTGACGGAATCACATTTCCTTGCTACCCCTGTGCTAATAGTCTAGATAAGCAATGCCAGTGTTTATTTTTTTCCAACAATATGCTCTTAACCAGGTTTATTTTATTTTATTGGTGTTTGTAGCTTTCAGTTTTGATGGGCTCACTATCTAAAATGGTTGCTTATACTCCTGACCATTTTGTCCAAGTTTCAGAAATTAAGAGGAGGCATGAAAAGCTAGAAGAGTCTTCCTAAGAATTAATTCTAACAGCTTTATTCCCACGTCATCAGCAATATCATCATACAAGCATATTAGCTGAAAAGCCATTTCTAATGCTGTGTGTGATTGAGAACACTGCAAACCCATGAAACAGGCAGAAGATGTTATGAAGAAAAGAAGCCTAGATACAGCATGGGTAGCTGTCAGTCTCCAACTCAGCACTGCTTTGTATGCTGTGTGGAACATTCATTATTATCTTCTCCTGGAACTGTCTTACTGGTATTTAATCTTCTGATGTGTGGTCACAGACTGTACATGTTTTTAAGGAAAAAGTTAAATAGGTGAGAACATAATGACCCATCAACTTCTGTAGGCTTGGATTTTTCAAAATATACTTTAATTAGAGTTCTTAAATGTTTCAACCTTTCTTCTAGCCCGATGATCAAAGGCAGGGGAATGAGATGATTAATAGGACAAGGGCGATGTGGACATGTTTAGAAGTATTTCTTTGGGACAGTAACAATCTTCATTGTTAGAATATCAACAGTCCAGTCCAAAACATCAAACATGAACCAGTAGCAGTGGCTCAATCCATGAAAAACCTTGAGGCTCTGCCAAATTGGTATGAGTCCCAGGAAGTGGCAAGAAGCAGCCAGATCACCATGAGAAGTTCCTTGGAATGTTTCTCTCTGCAAAATCATGACAAGCAAATATCAGTAAAGACCAGCAAAGAGTTGCAAGGTGAACCAATGCAAGAGTGTCTGTGGGGTTATATTTATATTCTTTCTAAACATCATAAACCTTATGCACCTTCTAAAACATTCTGTTTCAGCAAAACATCACATGCCCTTTCACAAGACAGCTTCCAGAAAAATACCACATGTCTGTTCGCAGCAAACCATCCTCTTATAGGACAGTCTCCTGGAAAACATCACACACCACAACTGAGAAACCAGGCATTTCCACTTCAAATTCCTCTGTCTGTTTTCTTTTTAATTATCTTTACTTCTAACATTAGCAATCTACAAACTCCACTTTGTGTTGTCCGTATACTTCTGGGTGTTTAGTCAAACTATTAAGGTCAAACCATTGGAGAGAACTGACTCTTTCTACTCCAAAAGTCATCAATTGTCTATAACTATGGGCTATTATGGTTGGAATAAAACAGGCTGTACCGGAATACAAGAAAGGCAACATAAGACCAGGATTAGAACATAAACACAAGGAATAAATTAAAATATCATTAACTTCTACTAATAGATTAGTGAAACTCTCAGATCAAATCTGAGAAGGCTTTTGTTTATGTTTTGTTTTTGCAGTGGAAGGGGGTAAATACAAAAACTCATAATTGGCCAAATATAGATAGTAAGGGGATGTGGAATACTCAACCACAAATGGGATATTTATATTACATTCCTCGCCTAAGTTCCAGCAACATCTCAGAAGGGGAGGTGGAATGATTATAAACTTCAGAGGATAGAGAGGACCAAGTTAAACACTGTCCTTTGGATATGGAAGGACCATCAAACTCATGACCTCACAGCAGCTGTAGCTGCCCCAACAAGTCCTGTACGATATATCAAGACAGTCAAACATTAGCATGGAGTAAGGGACAGACTTATGAGTCTTCACCCCTCCTTTACTGAGGAGCTGTAGACAGTTGATGGGTTTTGGAGTAGGAAGAATCAGTTATTTTTTAAGAGTGCGACCTTGGTATGTTGATTATATGTATATCCAAAGGTGTATGGGCAACACAAATTGGAGTTGATGAATTACTATGTTTTTAAATGACAAGAAATTGAAGGGTGACAGGAATCATGGATGCATCTGAAAGGAGAAAGAGGAAGAGTTAGGGGTGAATATGAAATTCATTTTATGGAATTCTCAAATCAAAATACATTCTCTGAACATTTCAGAGAATTAATAAGGATATTTTCAAAGGGGTTAGAGTAACTTTGATTTCCAGTACAGAATAATGTACTTAGAAATTATGTTAATTTGATTTGAGATTTGTGACACTGACTCATTTTTTTCCAAGATGAGTAAGTGGTTATGTGAATGAACTATGCACACTTAGTCAGGAAATCAAAGAAAATATGATGATTAGTCATTCTGTACAAAGCAATGACTCTTCCATGGGGATGCTTCTCTCAAAGAGATAAATAGAAAACCACACTTAATCTCCCCTCCCCCCCCCGTGTGTGTGTGTGTGAGAGAGAGAGAGAGAGAGACAGACAGACAGACACAGAGAGAGACAGAGAGAGAGAGAGAGACAGAGAGAGAGACAGAGAGAGAGACAGAGAGAGAGAGAGAGAAAGATTCTCATCAATAGAGATCTGCTTTGGTTTTTGCATCTTTTGTTTCAGCTCTCTGTGTGTGAATGTTTGCTATATCAGATTTCTCGTGATAAAATTATTCGATCATTATTTTATTCATGGACATACTAGTTTGGTTTCTTCAACTAAAGCCCTAAATTATGTTTTTACTAAATAAGTTATTTTTACTGAATAAGTTTTTTTGAGACAATATATTTTAATCATATTTTACTCTTCCCTCAACTCCTCCCAGGTCCTCCAGGCTCTACCAGAAAAATATTTTCAACTTCTCTTAATTTCCAAATGCTCACTTATTTCCCATATCTATGTTACAAAAAGTATAAATGCAGAAATTAAACAAGATTATATATATATGTATATATGTATGTATGTATGTATGTATATCACTGAAATCCAGTATTTTCTTGTCCCCCTTTATTCTTTTCTCAAAAAAATGGAGGAGGTTGAAACTAGTAGGACCTTACACATGTTAGGGACTAACTTTACTTAAGATGCATTATATCCCATTCCATATTTTCTTCTTATCTTTATATCATTTTATCTTCCTTCCCATTTTGACATATAGAGAACAAATCTTACTCATCTCCCTCATTTCCTTTATTCTTTTCTTCTCTTTATTAGCAGAGTTGGAGGAAAATTAGACTAAATAATTTTTAACCTTTTAGGAGGCAAAACCATTTTATATTCTTTTTGATAATTTTTTATTTAAAGATTTGATACAATATTTTGATCATATCCCTTTTCATCAGCCAAGTCCTCCTAGATATTTTCCACCTTCTCAATCATGGTTTCTTCCTGGGAAAGGAAAACAGAATAAATTCCATGGGAGGACTGGGAACAGGTGGTGTTGGGAACAGGAAGAATCAGGTGTGTTGGGGGGGTGTGGAAAATACTGGAAGAAAATAGTGGAATTGCGAGGCATTTTGGAGGCAAAATGAAAAACCAGTACAATGGAAACTCGTTGATGGAATCAATAAAAGTAACCTTAGCAAAGATTCCTAGTTATAGCGGGCAGGAACCTGAACCATCCATCTTCTGTAACCAGGCAGGGTCTCATGTGAAGAGATTCGAACATCAACCCAGCCACAAAATTTCCAACCTGCACTTTGTCCTACATGTAGTGCTTCTGGGTCCAGACTCTAGTATGATTGCTATAAGATGCCAGAAAGACTTCATACCGCAACTAATTGATGGGAGCAGATGCTGAGTACCAAATATTAGATGGAGCTCAGGGAGTCCTGTTGAGGAAGGGAAAGAAAGATCAGAGGAACTACAGGGGTCATAGGCACTACAAGAAAACAAGAACACACCTCCCAGAATCAACTGACTTGGATGGGGGTTCTCAAAGATCAGAGAGACGATAGGGGTATGACTTAGGTTCTCTGATTAGAAGTTATTGCTGAATAGCTTGGCGTTCTTGTGAAAATTGGAACAGTGGGACTAGGAGGTTGTCCCTGACTCTTTTGCCTAATTGTGGGACTCTTCTTCTCCTACTCGGTTATGTTACCCAGCCTTCATGTGATGCTATGTGCCTGGTCTTATTATAGCCTGTCATGCAGTGTTTGTTTGGTATCTCTGGGAACTCTGCTCTTTTCTGAGGAGACGTAGGGGATAGGGTAGGGGTAGCTCTGGGTAGAGAGGAGGTAGGAAGGAGAGGTGGGGAGAATGGAAGGAGGGGAAACAGTGGTTACTATGCAATATAGAAGAAAAATATAACCAACCAAACATTTTGTTTATGTTGGTCTTACATATCTATATTTAAATGTAAAGTATGAAGTATGTTTATTAATTCACCAAGAAACCACTATCAAGATACTATATATGGAGTTTAATATCCTTATATATGTTTTCCAAAATTAAAGACATTAAGGAAAAGAGTGACATTGCAATTTATTAATGCCTTTCTTTTTTTAAAAGATTTATTTATTTTATGTATGAATACACTGTAGTTATCTTTAGACACACCAGAAGAGGGCATCAGATCCCATTACAGGTGGTTGTAAGCTACCATGTGGTTGCTGGGAATTGAACTCAGGACCTCTGGAAGAACAACCAATGCTCTTAACCTCTGAGCCATCTCTCCAGTCCTATTAAAGTCTTTCAAAACTGAAAAGATAAGCTCACACACACTTTTGTTTGCCTCCAGTCTTTTGGGGTGCATTACAATGAGCATTAAGAAGGAATTCTGATCTCACGTTGATGCACACATGGAAAGAGGAAACTCATTGAAACTTTCTGTGAAAGCCCCTGAAGGACCCATGGGGTCCATATTTTGAGAACTGTTAAAATGAGGTAATATTTAGCTATAAAATATTCAAAACCAATAATAGAAACTAGGATTTCTTCTACTATTAAGGGAAAAAGTCATTTGTCTGCATGCACATGTAATTACTTGTTTGGAATGCTCAATTGCTTCTTAGGTTTTTTTCCAGGAGCATTTATCTCTCTATGAAAAGTCAACTTTATTTTGCACAGTTCTGAAAAAGTAAAATATGATAACACACACACACACACACACACACACACACACACCTTTGTTGACCATCTACTGCACACTTAATTTAGGAAAGAAAAAACTTACATAAAGGTTATTTCACATAATAAGTGTGATGACGAATGGGACATGACTAGCAATTCATTTTCCTTGAGAAAAGTGTCCAAGAAAATATAGTACTTTGAGGGTAACTTTTCTCCATTATTAAAAAATATGAATATATATATACATTGTGGTGGTTTGAATGAGAATGGCTCCCATAAGCCTCTTTATGTTTGAATGCTTAGTTCACAGTTAGTTGAAGGAGATGTATCACACCTTGGGGTAGACTTTGAGGTTTCAAAAACCCTTGCTTCTTTGGATCTGTTGATTTTAGGGAGTTATACTGTACTTTATGGTTAATATCCACTTATAAGCTGACATGTCCTTTTGGGTCTGAGTTATGTCACTCAGGAGGATATTTTCTAGTTCCATCTATTTGCATGATGTCTTTATTTTTAACAGCTGAGTAGTATTCCATTGTGTAAATAAACTACATTTTCTTTATTCTATTCTTCAGTTGAGGAACATCTAGGTTGTTTCTAGTTTTTGGCTACTATGAATAAAGCTGCTATGAACATAGTTGATCAAGTATCCTTGTGGGATGGTGAGCATCTTTTGGTTATACTCCAAGGAGTTGTATAACTTGATCTTGAGGTGATGTGCCTACCAAGGAAGTGGGGATACCTAAAGGGAGGCTCCCCCTTCTCAAAGGAGAAGGAGAGGGAGAATTGGGGGGAGATTCTGCATTAGGGGGATACTGAGGGGAGAGGGAATGTAGTGGGTTTGGCCTAATGTTGCTCTCATTATAATGTTAATAGGGTCCCCAAAACTTTTTACATGAGTGTCTGCATGTAGCTCTGGGAAACAGCCCCTAGTTGGTTCTAATTGATAAATAATAATGCCAGCATCTAGTAGCTGTGAATTTTTTCAATTTCCCAGGCTTGGGAACAGGAGAGAGAGGGAGAGAGGGAGAGTGGGAGAGAGGGAGAGAGGGAGAGAAGTGAGATCTACCATATCAGGAGAGTATGGAGGAGAGGAGAGACACCGTATTTGAGAATAGTGGAGGACAGAGAGGCATAGACACCATGTGATGAAGTCAAGAGAGTGTGACCCAGAGGGCTGCCCGACAGGGTCTAGGGCAGCCAAGATAGAGTATAGAGTTTAGTAAATAATGATTTGGGATAATTGGCAGAAGGTGGATTAGCTGTGTGGAGGTTAGGCAGTGGCCCAGCTATCGTGATGTTTAAGGCTGAGATCAAACTGTAAGGGCTGAGTGTGTGTCTTTCATTCAGGAACACAAAACATTGAGGCAGGCAGTGAACCTGTGCTTGAGATTTAGTTATTAATTATTTAGCGATACAAAGGGGAGCTGATATTGGGATGTAAACTGAATTTTAAAAGGCCCTTGCAAGGCCTAGTTTGTATGTCTCTGAATTCTGCCTTTGGATCAGGATATAAAGCTCTCAGCTATGTTCTAGCACCGTGCCTGCCTACTTTCTTCCATGATTATCAATCATGTCAAAAAACTGTAAACAAGACCTGAATTAAACGCTCTGAACCTTCAAAACAGCATCAATCTGTAGTGCTTCTCTTACCACATCCATATCTGGTCTTAGCAGAGGAAGGGATTCTGCTCATAAGGATTAGGCAACTCTATTTTGGTCTGAAATAGTGCAAGACAACCTTCCTTCTCAATATCTCTTCTTCAAAGTTACCTGCTGTATAACATCACATTTTCTTGGGTTTCAGAGATAAACAAGAGATTTGGAAACCTTTAAGGGGCAATGTTGTGGATAGCACACTCAATTTAAACAAATCCGATGGGTGTAAAAGTTAAGTTCTTCATCCTTGATGTCCCATACTCCCAGAAACAAGACTCAGACTCAAAAGATGGTTATAAGTACCTTGGCCATATGGGTCGGCTCTTCTCTGACTAGTTCATAACTTAAATTAACCCATTTGTTCTAATCTGCATTCTGACATGTGGATGGTGACCTGTGCTCAGGTACCACACATATGTCTTGTCACAGCTTCCTTGCGAATCTCCCATGCCTCATTCTATCCCTGAATTATTTTTGCCTTCCAGATGTCCCACATTCTATTCTATTTTTTCCTATAGAGGCTCTATATATAGCCTATGTTTGTTTTTTTTTAATTGACTGGTGATTCATTCATTCAATACATAAGGTCTATAGATTACCTTTTTTCCTGTTGTCCCTTTTAAATAGAAACCACAATTGGTTAAAATGCCAATAACAACTGACCTTGAGGTGCCAAATCCTTATTGATAAATCTACAACACAGTCTCTACACCAAAAGCTTCAAGAACATCATGGAAGAGGGTGGGAGTGGAAAGATTGTAAGTCAGAGGAATCACAAATATTCTGGGGGATTGTGTCTCCTAGAAATGGCAAAGAAGCTTCACCCATGATACCTCAATAATATCACTGCCAAAAGACACAGATAAGTATAACAACAATAGATACATTAATGTGAAAAGAGAAAATACCTTCATGGGATTCTACCTAGACAGGAAGACGCTATAGGCATTTAATGACTGTTGAGAAGAGAATGAGTCTTCCCCAGGGAGAGCTTCCTAATTAATTTAGCTGATATATATATATATATATATATATATATGTATATATATATATATATATATGTTCAAGGAAGTCTAACCAAGATTTCTGTGGTGCTAATAACCTTCAAATATTTGATCAAATGTATATTCATTCAGTTTGCCAAATTTGTGATACTAACCATTTAAGATGTATGGGAATATGGTTATGTATTTTATAAACCAATTAAATGTTTACTTAAAAATCAGAGGTACAGGTATCCGACTTACATTATAGTCGTATTGTGATTCTCTGGAAAAGAATTCCACAGTTGAATAATTTGATTAGAGATCCTGCACATATGTTAATTTTCATCAGTTGGACCCCACACAATCTCAGGAAGTCTAATGAAAATTGTATTACACCAAGAAAACTGGTTTTAAAATTGCAGAATGTGCCCTGTGGTAAATGATCGGAGAGTTCCTAGTGTCTGGAGATTCCAGTCTATGTGTGCAAATTTCAAACTCATGCTAAGAAAAATGCTTCCTTGACATTAAGTTAATTTTCTTGGGACAGAAGACCTTTTAAGAGGATGCCAGTTTTCCCAATGAATGGTCAAAGTGTTTATTCAGCTGAGGTTTGGACAAAAGCCACATCAATGTCACAGGGTCTCAGCACATGTGAGGAAAATGCATGTGGTACACAGCAAATTAGGTGGCTTGGTCTGAGGCTGGTCAGATGGAATTGGCTTGCACTCCCAGCAGCGCTCTTACACTGTCAGCTGTGGCTTTGAGAAGAGCCTTAGAGAGCTTCGCTACAGATGTTTCTTTCATAAAGTGGGAGAGTGACATTTTGCAAGAAATGGTTTGCCACTCTTTTTATCTTTCCTCTTGAATAAACAAAGTATGCCCACAATCCTGGCCAAATGCTCTCAAGGAATGATCTCCATTTATCCCACAATAGCACTAAGGATCATGACATTTACAAAGTTGATTTTAGAACTTTGTTGGTAAATGGATGCGTTGAGGCATTTGTTCACCTTATGTAGCCTTGAGGAGGTTTTGCCAGACTTGTAATGGAGGAGAGTAGAAACCCAGCCCATTAATTGTTATAAAACATTTTAAATGTTTGCACAATTTTTAGTTAATCATTCAGTCTTTTAAAGTAATTACCCTCTTTCCCTCTTTCACATATTGTGCTCCATACAAAGGACTAAATTCTGAGAAGTTAAAAATTCTTTCAGCTTAGCCATTTTTATGCATAAGATGATGAGATTTTTGATGAAATTGTGTGTTGAAAATATTCCAGATGACCATGAAAATGAATGGAAATCTGCAACTGATGTGACTGAGGAAATGAGGGGTATCTCCAGGAAAAGACAGAGACCTAGGATAAGGGAATCAGTCAAGAATCAATGGGGATGACCTTAGCTGTGACTCACTACATTGGTGATATGAAACCTGAAGCAGACACCTCCTGAAGTCAGGCAGCAACCCCAGTGGAGCAATAGATACACACTCAAAAAACTTTCAACCCAAACTTTATCCTGTTTACAAGAAATATAGGCATGAGGGATGGAGCAGAGACTGAGGGAATGGCCAACCAATAACCAGTCCAACTTGAGACTCATCCCATGGGCAAGCACCAGTCCCTGACACTGTAAATGATACTTATGCTTGCTGACAGGAGCATGTTGTCCTCCGAGAGGTTCCAACCAGCAGCTGACCCAGACAGGTGCATATACCCACAACCAAGCAGTGGATGGAGTTTGGGGACTCTTATGGAAGAAAAAGAGGAAGTATTGTGGGCCCCAAAGGTGATAGGAACTCCATAGGAAGACCAACAGAGTCAACTACCTGGACCCTTGGGGCTCTCAGAGTCTGAACCACCAACCAAAGACCATACATAGGCTGGACCTAGGCCCACTGCACATGTGTAGCAGATGCAGTATGGTCTTCACGTGGATTCCAAACAACTGGAACAGGGGTATGACAAAAGCTGTTGCCTGTCTGTGGGATATATTCTTCTTGCTGGGCTACCTTGTGTGGCTTCAGTGGGAAAGGATGTGCCAGTACCACAGAGACTTGAAATGCCAGCATGTGGAGATACCCAGAGATGGGGGTCCTTCACCCTTTCAGAAGAGAAGGGGATGGAGAATAGGGGAGAAGATCATGGGAGGGGGTGACCAGGAGGTGAGTTAGATGTAACATGAATCAGAAAAAAAGAGAAAATATTCTGGATATGGGGGTGTGGAAGGAAGAATCTCTAGGAAGTCCCAAAGACTGGGATAGGGGAGCCTCCCAGGAATCAAAATGAGAGTGACCTTAGACAAGATGCCTAACAGTGGTGACATAGAACCTGAAGAGGTCACCTCTTGTAGCCAGGCAGGATACTAAGTGGAGGAATGGGATACCACTAAACCACAAAACTGTTGTTCTAAAATTTGTCCTGCCTAAAAGAAATGGAGGGATGGAGCACAGACCAAAGGAACAGCCAATGTACAACCAGCCAAATACAAAACCCATTTCATTGGCCAGCACCAATCTCTCTGACATTATTAACGATACTCTGTCATGCTTGCAAACAGGATCCTAGTATAACTGTCCTCTGGGATGCTTTACCCATCAGCAGACTGAAATAGATGCAGATATCCACAGACAAACATTAGCTGGAATTGGAGAACACTTATGGAAGAGCTGGGGGAAGGATTGAAGGCCCAGAAGGGAATGGGAACCCCACAGGAAGACCAACAGATTCAACAAACATGAACCCCTGGGAGCTCTCAAACCCACTAAGCAAAGAGCATACAGGAGCTGGATTGAGGCCCCTGGCACATGTGAGAGGCAGCCCCGTCTCCATGGCTGCCTTGTCTATCCTCAGTGGGAGAAGATGCACCTAATCTGGCAGAGACTTGATGTCCCAGAGTAGGGGGATACCAGTAGGGCCCTACCCTCTCAGAGGAGGAAAGGAAGCGGGGACTCTGCAAGGAAGGGACCAGGAGGGGGATCAGTGTTTGGGATGTTAACTAACTAACTAATTAATTAATTAAAAAGAAAATATGCTCGATAGAATTTCTTGATAGTAGGTTTTAAATTAGGGGATATAGTTTATCCACTGAGAAATTAAGCTTATCATCTTTGTTTGGTATCATTCTCACTGAGAATTTGGAGAGTAAGCACAAGCATTCTGCGTTTCAGTATTTTTTTTTTTTTTTGCCAAACACAAACTCAATTACTATAGCAACCACAGCACCACAAGGGACACAAAGGGCAGAAAGAATGTCTTACAGAAACTAAGCTATCCACGTGCCATATTAATTCTTTTAGTTACAGTCTATACTAGTCAAAATATTACAGTTAGGTGACTATGTAGCATTTCACTATTTATTCAAAGCTACTTTTAAGCCTTAAATATTATGAATGTCCTGAAGAAAATTTGTGTTTTTCAAGGCACATGCACACTCTCAGTCATAAAATATCACCTAGCCAGTTTAGATGCTGAGGGGTAAAAGGGTAATAGCCTCTTAAGGCTGACTATATTGTGAAGTATAGATAGATATCCAACGGTCTATATTGTTTTGAAATGTGAGAAAAGTTTATTATGGTAGTCATGCTTGCTTAATTAAACAATTTTCTAAGTTACAAGTTATGCTTTAAATGTTTGTTTTAGTAGAATTAATTTCTTTTGCAGACAGGCAACTAAGCATTCTTTAATTAAGTATAAACTAAAAGAGTGAAAAACAAGATAAAATTTATTTGATAAAAATGACTTTCAAAGTTGTGTAGAGTAATTTTAATCCAGCAACATGTCTGCTCTGGCAAGGGATCACATCCAAAGACCTTCTAGGTTTATTTGATCTGGCTAGAATGCAGACACATTTTAAAGCACACTATGATCTGACTGGAATACAGTCATGCCTTTAGTACACACCTGTAATTACTAACAATGGAGTTAAAGTTAGTTTGCAGAAGGAAGCAGCCATGTTTGAAAGTGCAGTCTAATTAAGGGGCAGGCAATGACCAATTAAAGAAAAAATTGGCCCGTGGGAGGGAGAGCTAAACCTTCAGAGAGGCAGACAAGCCTGGGAAACCAGAAGAGACTGCTCTCTGTATATACATCTCGGACGCCAGAGGAAAACACCAAAGGCCATCTGGAACCCTGGTGCACTGAAGCTCCCGGAAGGGGCAGCACAGGTCTTCCTGGTTGCTGCCGCCGCAGAGAGCCCGTGGGCAGCACCCCACGAGCAAACTTGAGCCTCGGGACCACAGGTAAGACCAACTTGTCTGTTGCAAGAAGGCTGCCTGGTGAAATCGGGACACACAGAGGCAGAATTGCTCTAGGACCGGGCACGTCCTGTGTTTACCGGAAGTCCCACACCCGAGGATCCTGGCCCACAGCAGCTCTCTGCTCCCAGACCCCGTGGGAAAGAGACATCAACCCCTGGTCAGGTGGGCACTCCTGAGGCTGCATAAGCTCCCGGAAGGGGCGGCACAGGTCTTCCTGGTTGCTGCCACCGCAAAGAGCCCGTGGGCAGCACCCCGCAAGCGAACTTGAGCCTCGGGACCACAGGTAAGACCAAATTTTCTGCTGCAAGAAAGCTGCCTGGTGAACTCAAGACACAGGCCCACAGGAACAGCTGAAGACCTGTAGAAAGGAAAAACTACACGCCCGAAAGCAGAACACTCTGTCCCCATAACTGACTGAAAGAGAGGAAAACAGGTCTACAGCACTCCTGACACACAGGCTCATAGGACAGTCTAGCCACTGTCAGAAATAGCAGAACAAAGTAACACTAGAGATAATCTGATGGCAAGAGGCAAGCGCAGGAACACAAGCAACAGAAACCAAGACTACATGGCATCATCGGAGCCCAATTCTCCCACCAAAACAAACATGGAATATGCAAACACACCAGAAAAGCAAGATCTAGTTTCAAAATCATATTGGATCATGATGCTGGAGGACTTCAAGAAAGATGTGAAGAACTCCCTTAGGGAAACAGAGGAAAACATTAATAAACAAGTAGAAGCCTACAGAGAGGAATCGCAAAAATCCCTGAGAGAACCGAAAAAATCCCTGAAAGAATTCCAGGAAAACACAATCAAACAATTGAAGGAATTAAAAATGGAAATAGAAGCAATCAAGAAAGAACACATGGAAACAACCCTGGATATAGAAAACCAAAAGAAGAGACAAGGAGCTGTAGATACAAGCTTCACCAACAGAATACAAGAGATGGAAGAGAGAATCTCAGGAGCAAAAGATTCCATAGAAATCATTGACTCAACTGTCAAAGATAATGTAAAGCAGAAAAAGCTACTGGTCCAAAACATACAGGAAATCCAGGACTCAATGAGAAGATCAAACCTAAGGATAATAGGTATAGAAGAGAGTGAAGACTCCCAGCTCAAAGGACCAGTAAATATCTTCAACAAAATCATAGAAGAAAACTTCCCTAACCTAAAAAAAGAGATACCCATAGGCATACAAGAAGCCTACAGAACTCCAAATAGATTGGACCAGAAAAGAAACACCTCCCGTCACATAATTGTCAAAACACCAAACGCACAAAATAAAGAAAGAATATTAAAAGCAGTAAGGGAAAAAGGTCAAGTAACATATAAAGGCAGACCTATCAGAATCACACCAGACTTCTCGCCAGAAACTATGAAGGCCAGAAGATCCTGGACTGATGTCATACAGACCCTAAGAGAACACAAATGCCAGCCCAGGTTACTGTATCCTGCAAAACTCTCAATTAACATAGATGGAGAAACCAAGATATTCCATGACAAAACCAAATTTACACAATATCTTTCTACAAATCCAGCACTACAAAAGATAATAAATGGTAAAGCCCAACATAAGGAGGCAAGCTATACCCTAGAAGAAGCAAGAAACTAATCATCTTGGAAACAAAACAATGAGAAGTAAAGCACACAAACATAACCTCACATCCAAATATGAATATAACAGGAAGCAATAATCACTATTCCTTAATATCTCTCAACATCAATGGCCTCAACTCCCCAATAAAAAGAAATAGATTAACAAACTGGATACGCAACGAGGACCCTGCATTCTGCTGCCTACAGGAAACACACCTCAGAGACAAAGACAGACACTACCTCAGAGTGAAAGGCTGGAAAACAACTTTCCAAGCAAATGGTCAGAAGAAGCAAGCTGGAGTAGCCATTCTAATATCAAATAAAATCAATTTCCAACTAAAAGTCATCAAAAAAGATAAGGAAGGACACTTCATATTCATCAAAGGAAAAATCCACCAAGATGAACTCTCAATCCTAAATATCTATGCCCCAAATACAAGGGCACCTACATACGTAAAAGAAACCTTACTAAAGCTCAAAACACACATTGCACCTCACACAATAATAGTGGGAGATTTCAACACCACACTCTCATCAATGGACAGATCATGGAAACAGAAATTAAACAGTGATGTCGACAGACTAAGAGAAGTCATGAGCCAAATGGACTTAACGGATATTTATAGAACATTCTATCCTAAAGCAAAAGGATATACCTTCTTCTCAGCTCCTCATGGTACTTTCTCCAAAATTGACCATATAATTGGTCAAAAAACGGGCCTCAACAGGTACAGAAAGATAGAAATAATCCCATGCGTGCTATCGGACCACCACGGCCTAAAACTGGTCTTCAATAACAATAAGGGAAGAATGCCCACATATACGTGGAAATTGAACAATGCTCTACTCAATGATAACCTGGTCAAGGAAGAAATAAAGAAAGAAATTAAAAACTTTTTAGAATTTAATGAAAATGAAGGTACAACATACCCAAACTTATGGGACACAATGAAAGCTGTGCTAAGAGGAAAACTCATAGCGCTGAGTGCCTGCAGAAAGAAACAGGAAAGAGCATATGTCAGCAGCTTGACAGCACACCTAAAAGCTCTAGAACAAAAAGAAGCAAATACACCCAGGAGGAGTAGAAGGCAGGAAATAATCAAACTCAGAGCTGAAATCAACCAAGTAGAAACAAAAAGGACCATAGAAAGAATCAACAGAACCAAAAGTTGGTTCTTTGAGAAAATCAACAAGATAGATAAACCCTTAGCCAGACTAACGAGAGGACACAGAGAGTGCGCCCAAATTAACAAAATCAGAAATGAAAAGGGAGACATAACTACAGATTCAGAGGAAATTCAAAAAATCATCAGATCTTACTATAAAAACCTATATTCAACAAAATTTGAAAATCTTCAGGAAATGGACAATTTCCTAGACAGATACCAGGTATCGAAGTTAAATCAGGAACAGATAAACCAGTTAAACAACCCCATAACTCCTAAGGAAATAGAAGCAGTCATTAAAGGTCTCCCAACCAAAAAGAGCCCAGGTCCAGACGGGTTTAGTGCAGAATTCTATCAAACCTTCATAGAAGACCTCATACCAATATTATCCAAACTATTCCACAAAATTGAAACAGATGGAGCACTACCGAATACCTTCGACGAAGCCACAATTACTCTTATACCTAAACCACACAAAGACACAACAAAGAAAGAGAACTTCAGACCAATTCCCCTTATGAATATCGACGCAAAAATACTCAACAAAATTCTGGCAAACCAAATTCAAGAGCACATCAAAACAATCATCCACCATGATCAAGGAGGCTTCATCCCAGGCATGCAGGGATGGTTTAATATACGGAAAACCATCAACGTGATCCATTATATAAACAAACTGAAAGAACAGAACCACATGATCATTTCATTAGATGCTGAGAAAGCATTTGACAAAATTCAACACCCCTTCATGATAAAAGTCCTGGAAAGAATAGGAATTCAAGGCCCATACCTAAACATAGTAAAAGCCATATACAGAAAACCAGTTGCTAACATTAAACTAAATGGAGAGAAACTTGAAGCAATCCCACTAAAATCAGGGACTAGACAAGGCTGCCCACTCTCTCCCTACTTATTCAATATAGTTCTTGAAGTTCTAGCCAGAGCAATCAGACAACAAAAGGAGGTCAAGGGGATACAGATCGGAAAAGAAGAGGTCAAAATATCACTATTTGCAGATGATATGATAGTATATTTAAGTGATCCCAAAAGTTCCACCAGAGAACTACTAAAGCTGATAAACAACTTCAGCAAAGTGGCTGGGTATAAAATTAACTCAAAAAAATCAGTTGCCTTCCTCTATACAAAAGAGAAACAAGCCGAGAAAGAAATTAGGGAAACGACACCCTTCATAATAGACCCAAATAATATAAAGTACCTCGGTGTGACTTTAACCAAGCAAGTAAAAGATCTGTACAATAAGAACTTCAAGACACTGAGGAAAGAAATTGAAGAAGACCTCAGAAGATGGAAAGATCTCCCATGCTCATGGATTGGCAGGATTAATATAGTAAAAATGGCCATTTTACCAAAAGCAATCTACAGATTCAATGCAATCCACATCAAAATACCAATCCAATTCTTCAAAGAGTTAGACAGAACAATTTGCAAATTCATCTGGAATAACAAAAAACCCAGGATAGCTAAAGCTATCCTCAACAATAAAAGGACTTCAGGGGGAATCACTATCCCTGAACTCAAGCAGTATTACAGAGCAATAGTGATAAAAACTGCATGGAGAGAGAGAGAGAGAGTTTTACCAGGACAGTTTTACAGAAACGGGTTGCAGAGAGAACAAGCTAGACACAGGTGAAGCCAAAGAATCAAATCAGGAGCCAGAAGATTAGAACATACTGCCAAAGTTAGCATGAAGCCAAGCAGAGCAATTCAGTGAGAAGCCGAGAGGAGAGCAGCCAGATTGAATCAGCCTGGAAGATTAGATTTTTACGGAGGCTAGAAATTTCCAGGCCTAGGCCTATAGATAGAGCAGAGAAAGAAACTGTCTGAGCCCAGCCTAAGCAATATATTCTCACAGCTTGGGTAAGTCTCTCAGCTCATCCCATCATCAGATAAAATAAAGGCAATATTTACAAAGTTTTATTTTCTTAAATTGTAAAACAATCACATAACAGTGTGTGCTCATTATGAATTCTGGACTCACCCCTCTCAGAATCAAGCAAGCGATGTCACAGAGCTAGTCTCTACTGACATATCACAATACTGTTTTACACTATATATGCTGTTCACACTTTTGAAGCTGTGTTCTCAGTACAAGAAACTGAAGGCATTTCTCCAAATCATGTTCATAAATTGCTACATTTTTGAAGTAGGCTGTGTTCTTTGGAAGTTTTTCTACATAGTCATTATTCCTGTTCTACTGTGAAAAGAGCCTCCATTAAAAAAAAAAATCTTCCCTGGGACATTCTAGATCTATAAAACTTGAGAGTCCAAAATACCTGACATTAAGAAAACAAATAAACCAGTTAGAATGTGGTACAGTTCTAAACAGAAAATTCTCAGAAGGCTAAGCTCAAATGGCTGACAAAAACTTAAAGAAATATTAAACATCTTTAGACATCAGGGAAACGAAAATTAAAACAACTTTGAAATTTCATCTTTTACCAATCAGTGTGTCAGTTCTTCAGGAAGATAGGAATTGATTTATTTTCAAGATCCTGGACATAGACCCAAAGGAGGTTTCTTCTTCCTATAGAAACACTTACTGAACTGTGTTCATTGCTGTTCTATTCATAACAGCCAGACATTGGAAACAACATACAAGTCTGTCAGCTGAATGAGTAAAGAAAAGGTGGTACATTTATACAATAGAAGATTATCTGGCTGTTAAAATGAAATTATAAACCTTACCGGTAAATGCATGGAGTTAGAAAAAGGATCATCCCGAGTGACATAACCTAGAATGACAAACATGGTATGCACTCACTTATATGTGGATGTTAGCTGTTAAGTCATTGATAAGCAAGCTACAGTCCATTAACCACAGAGGTTAAATATAGAGTAAGGATCAAGGGAGGTGGAACAGGAGAGGAGGGTCAGCCAAGACTTTGGAGGGTCATATGGAAAACTAATATAGTAGAAGATTCACAAAATATATGCATATCTGAAGGCAGTCTTCATGAAATTGCCAAATAACCATGGAGTCAGAGCCACGGCTGAATATCTCTGATCACCAAATGAAGCTTCTTGTATTGGAAATGAGTTACATGTAATTGAATTATTGACAAAGAGGTACCATTGGGACCAGCAAACAACACACACTATTCCCAAGGATATTGATTGTTTCCCACACACTTCTGGTAAGGTCTTATTGCCAAAGACAACACCTATAGAACTCACTGAATAGAACTGCTGCCTATATGTAATTATGGACTAATTGATATTCAGAGTACTGGAAGGTAATCTTCATGTTACCAAATGAAAACTATAAACATCAACCAACCTACAAACCCTTCTATCTATAATGATTACTTGCCTGAAGGACATGCTGCTATTACAGTGGTGCCTGCAGGAGTAACTAATAAAGATCTGGTTTTAGTTAAAGCCAACTCCATAAGAGGGAACCCAAACCTGACACTGCTTGTGTTTCCAAGAACCTGAGACCAGATAGAGCAGGGATCTAGGTTTTACCAAATACTATTGTTCTGTTAAAGGAACACAGCAATCAAATGACTCTTAATGACTGGTATCCTCAGACCTGAGTCTTGTTCAGCCATCACCAGAGATCCTTTATCATGCATCAGAGAACCGCATCCAGACAATGTGTGGAGAGCAAGAGACTTTGGAACGCTGAACCTTAAAAGGGATAACTCCATCAAATCCCACCCCTCAATGTTCAGGGAGCCATAGGTGATTAATGATGCTAAGGAAACAAGGTCCTCTAAATAAACATGATTGAGGCACATATGAACTCGCAGAGACTGAAATAGCTACACAGGGCCTGCACGGGTCAGAGCCAGATGAGTCCCAGATCGAGAGGAGTAAACACATGTGCCCATCCCTAACCTAGAAGCATTCTACAATTGATAACCAATTACAAACAAAAAATTAATTGTCTCTAAGGGAGTCTTTCTGGGGAAAGAAACCATTCTTAAGAACAGCCCTTATGTTCAACCACACATGGCTACTAAAAAACAAATTCAATGTCATTCTTTGTCTCATAATTTGTGCCATGTCATTTTTTTAAAACCTTGTCTGTTCTTTGCAGATATATTATAGTTTCCAGTCTTATGTTTTATGGGATTCCTAGGTGTCTTAATGTGTGTCTTTGCATCTTTATGTGTTTCTTACTCTTTTGTTTTGTCCTATTCTGATACCATTTCATTTTATTATATTTTATTACTACCCCCCTTAGAGGTCTGTTTGTTTTCTACTGAGAATCAGAAAGGTATGGATCCAGATAGAAGGAGAGAAAATGGCAGGAGTTGAGGAAGGGGAAATAGTTACCAGAATATATTGTATGGAGAAAAATTGTTCTCAATAAACATAAAAGTTTTGAAAATATAAAAAAAATCATTTTAAAAGCCTACATGGTTATAAAATACTTATTAAATTGTATTTTTTGTGTATATTTTTCTGAAATATTTATAGCCAAATTGTATTTTTATGTGTTAGTTCCTGGAGATTTTTAGTTTTGGCATCACAAATGATTGACAGCTAGTTATTTGGCTTTCAGAGGTAAGAGTACGTATTGTATAGTTTTATAATTTTTATTAGGTTTTGAGAATTTTATACACTGTGTTTTGATCATAGTCACTGTCCTTCCATAGCTCTTCCCATATCAATGCCACCTTCCTTACCCACACAAGTCCCCCCACCCCTTCCAAACATGTCAAGTCCAATTTGTGCTGCCTGTACATTCTTGGATGTACCGACTTCCAATGGAGTCCAGCTGACCTAGTACTAAGGGTTACTCTCTTAAAGAAAACTGACTCCCTCTCCCCCAGGAACTATGAATTCCCAAGAGCTCTCAGCTATTGGGTGAGATTCCCATTCCAGCACTCTCTCTGTGCTGGGATTTTGTCTGCCTTGGCTTTACACAGGTCTTGTGCATGCTGTCCTAACTGCTGTTAGTTCATAAGTGTACCTGTCTTGCTGTCTCTAGAATATGTTCTTTCCCGGTGTTCATCCAACATCTCTGACTCTTGTACTCTTAGTGTCTCCTCTTCTTCAGTGAAACCTGAACCTTGTGAGGAGAAGGTGCAGCATACTAGTTCCTGTTAGGACTCAGAATTGTACAGTCTTGTATTCTTTGCACCTTGACCAGTTATGGGAAAAAAACCATAGCACTATACTTTTAAGGTAAATAAATTTAACAGTATGTGAATAATAATGATTATTTTAAATTACCATTTTAAATCTAGCTCAATCACACATATCCAGGTGATCACAGAGGAGATGCAAGGAAGACTATCTCCTTACTCACATCATGTCTTGCTTTAATCTTTGGTGACATCTACCATAGTATCTTTAATGGATCACACTGGAAAGAAAATCCTGAGGGGCTCAGTGCATGACATCTAAACACTTTGGGGTAAAAGGAAGATGAAAATATTTTGTAAATAAAAACTTGAAAGCATTGATTTAGACATGGTTCAAGGGGTATTGTAGAGGATGGAAATGAATAGTACATGAAAGAGAATAAAAGTTAGAAGCAAGGGAATTCCTCGGGAAGGAAGATGGAGACTAGGTAGCCAGAGGAGCCTCTGGGAGAGGAGAAAGACACTGGAAATCTTGGGGAAGATGCATGAATTGTGTGGAGGGAACATTCAAGAATGTTAGTGATAAATTACCGTTTAAGTACTTTCAGAGATCTGTGGATTACATTGGTTACATATGCACTTATCAAAAGATTACAGTTTCACAATCGAACAGTGGGCTTTGTTAGACTGTGATAATAATCAGATTCAACCAGCGAAGGAGAATCAAGCAGTTTATTCACAATCACAGCATTGTGAATAAGGAGCTTTTGGGCAGTTTTGGACAAAGGGTACAGAAGGTTGCAATGAAAAGGCGTGTCTTGGTACTTTTAAGTTTATCTACTTGTTTGAATTTCTAAGGATTTCTGTTGATGGAGAATGGAAAAAGTATTCCAGTAAGGTATAGTAGCAACTGTGTAGTGAATTAAGTTACCAACCCCAGTGTTTTCAATGTTATCTGTGCTGATTGTGTGTTTAAAGTCAACAGCTGATGAGTATGATTGCTTAGTGTTACCTCTATGATCATAATGGTATTTGCCCATAGCACGAAGGCAGCCAAAGTTGAAAGACACTGGGCAACTCTCTCGTTTACTTTATGCTCAGTACCTCTGAAGTTTGAGTAATGATTCTAAAGCAAGCATGGACGATTGTTGTGACTAAACATTACTTTTATATCAACCTCTCTAGTACTATTTTACTGGATATAAGTGGGGGTGGACCAGTTGAAAAGTTACTTATTGGAAGCCAGAAAAGAAGTATAGTCATTCTATTCCCTGAGACCCCACAGAGTTCCATTGATTTTTTGTTTTAACCAAAAGTACATGTTTTTGGTTTTTAAAGGTAAAAATATGGAAGACTGGAGTGAAATTGTTAGGTATCCTTCAAGAGTTAAAAAATAAATTCAATTTTATTGCTCAGTGGGTCTCTTTTATATATTTCAAATTAAGTTGTAAAAGTAGACCTCTCTGTATTTTTAAGTAACAAACAGTATTTTATAGTGAAAAATGCATTAGAAAAGTTAAGCATATTGGTGATGTTGCTTACTGATTAAGTTTTTTCCTGTGTTTTATTTATTTAATAAGAAAAATAATGTTCCAATAGCATGTGCTCATTGTGATGAATGAGAATACATGTAAACTAAAAGAAATTTTATAGCGGCCTTTTTAGTCCCTTGAACCATATGACTAAAAAGCAGGGGATCTCAAACCCCTTGGGGTGTTGCATATCAGATATCCTGCATATCAGATATTTATATTATAATTCATAGCAGTATCCAAATTATAGTTATTAAATAGTAATGAAATAATTTTATATCTAGGGGTCACCACAGTATGAGGAACTTATTAAAATGTCACAGCCCTGGGAAGGCTGAGAACCACCGCTCTAAGGATTATGGGTGACTTATTAAGATATTGATCTGGACACCGCCGGAACCTTAAGGAAACAGACCGGATAAACAGTTCTCTGCACCCAAATCCCGTGGGAGGGAGAGCTAAACCCTCAGAGAGGCAGACACGCCTGGGAAACCAGAAGAGACTGCATTCTGCATACACATCTCGGACGCCAGAGGAAAACACCAAAGGCCATCTGGAACCCTGGTGCACTGAAGCTCCCGGAAGGGGCAGCACAGGTCTTCCTGGTTGCTGCCGCCGCAGAGAGCCCGTGGGCAGCACCCCGCGAGCAAACTTGAGCCTCGGGACCACAGGTAAGACCAACTTGTCTGCTGCAAGAAAGCTGCCTGGTGAAATCGGGACACAGAGGCAGAATTCCTCTAGGACCGGGCACGTCCTGTGTTTACCAGAAGTCCCACACCCGCGGATCCCGGCCCGCAGCAGCTCTCTGCTCCCAGACCCCGTGGGAAAGAGACCTCACCGCCTGGCCAGGTGGGCACTCCTAAGGCTGCAGAGCTGAAGAGACCACCAACACTGCCCACCCCTGCCCACATCCCTGGCCCAAGAGGAAACTGTATAAGGCCTCTGGGCTCCCGTGGGGGAGGGCCCAGGAGCGGCAGGACTCCTGCCTGAGACACCACCGGAACCTGAAGGAAACAGACCGGATAAACAGTTCTCTGCACCCAAATCCCATGGGAGGGAGAGCTAAACCCTCAGAGAGGCAGACACGCCTGGGAAACCAGAAGAGACTGCACTCTGCATACACATCTCGGACGCCAGAGGAAGACACCAAAGGCCATCTGGAACCCTGGTGCACTGAAGCTCCCGGAAGGGGCGGCACAGGTCTTCCTGGTTGCTGCCGCCGCAGAGAGCCCGTGGGCAGCACCCCGCGAGCAAACTTGAGCCTCGGGACCACAGGTAAGACCAACTTGTATGCTGCAAGTGACCTGCCTGGTGAACTCAAGACACAGGCCCACAGGAACAGCTGAAGACCTGTAGAGAGGAAAAACTACACGCCTGAAAGCAGAACACTCTGTCCCCATAACTGACTGAAAGAGAGGAAAACAGGTCTACAGCACTCCTGACACACAGGCTTATAAGACAGTCTAGCCACTGTCAGAAATAGCAGAACAAAGTAACACTAGAGATAATCTGATGGCGAGAGGCAAGTGCAGGAACCCAAGCAACAGTAACCAAGACTACATGGCACCATCGGAGCCCAATCTCCCACCAAAACAAACATGGAATATGCAAACACACCAGAAAAGCAAGATCTAGTTTCAAAATCATATTGGATCATGATGCTGGAGGACTTCAAGAAAGACATGAAGAACTCCCTTAGGGAAACACAGGAAAACATTAATAAACAAGTAGAAGCCTACAGAGAGGAATCGCAAAAATCCCTGAAAGAATCGCAAAAATCCCTGAAAGAATTCCAGGAAAACACAATCAAACAGTTGAAGGAATTAAAAATGGAAATAGAAGCAATCAAGAAAGAACACATGGAAACAACCCTGGATATAGAAAACCAAAAGAAGAGACAAGGAGCTGTAGATACAAGCCTCACCAACCCAATACAGGAGATGGAAGAGAGAATCTCAGGAGCAGAAGATTCCATAGAAATCATTGACTCAACTGACAAAGATAATGTAAAGCAGAAAAAGCTACTGGTCCAAAACATACAGGAAATCCAGGACTCAATGAGAAGATCAAACCTAAGGATAATAGGTATAGAAGAGAGTGAAGACTCCCAGCTCAAAGGACCAGTAAATATCTTCAACAAAATCATAGAAGAAAACTTCCCTAACCTAAAAAAAGAGATACCCATAGGCATACAAGAAGCCTACAGAACTCCAAATAGATTGGACCAGAAAAGAAACACCTCCCGTCACATAATAGTCAAAACACCAAACACACAAAATAAAGAAAGAATATTAAAAGCAGTAAGGGAAAAAGGTCAAGTAACATATAAAGGCAGACCTATCAGAATCACACCAGACTTCTCGCCAGAAACTATGAAGGCTAGAAGATCCTGGACTGATGTCATACACACCCTAAGAGAACACAAATGCCAGCCCAGGTTACTGTATCCTGCAAAACTCTCAATTAACATAGATGGAGAAACCAAGATATTCCATGACAAAACCAAATTTACACAATATCTTTCTACAAATCCAGCACTACAAAGGATAATAAATGGTAAAGCCCAACATAAGGAGGCAAGCTATACCCTAGAAGAAGCAAGAAACTAATCGTCTTGGCAACAAAACAAAGAGAATGAAGCCCACAAACATAACCTCACATCCAAATATGAATATAAAGGGAAGCAATAATCACTATTCCTTAATATCTCTCAACATCAATGGCCTCAACTCCCCAATAAAAAGACATAGATTAAAAAACTGGATACACAACGAGGACCCTGCATTCTGCTGCCTATAGGAAACACACCTCAGAGACAAAGACAGACATTACCTCAGAGTGAAAGGCTGGAACAATTTTCCAAGCAAATGGTCAGAAGAAGCAAGCTGGAGTAGCCATTCTAATATCAAATAAAATCAATTTTCAACTAAAATTCATCAAAAAAGATAAGGAAGGACACTTCATATTCATCAAAGGAAAAATCCACCAAGATGAACTCTCAATCCTAAATATCTATGCCCCAAATACAAGGGCACCTACATACGTAAAAGAAACCTTACTAAAGCTCAAAACACACATTGCACCTCACACAATAATAGTGGGAGATTTCAACAACACACTCTCATCAATGGACAGATCATGGAAACAGAAATTAAAGAGAGATGTAGACAGACTAAGAGAAGTCATGAGCCAAATGGACTTAACGGATATTTATAGAACATTCTATCCTAAAGCAAAAGGATATACCTTCTTCTCAGCTCCTCATGGTACTTTCTCCAAAATTGACCATATAATTGGTCAAAAAACGGGCCTCAACAGGTACAGAAAGATAGAAATAATCCCATGCGTGCTATCGGACCACCATGGCCTAAAACTGGTCTTCAATAACAATCAAGGAAGAATGCCCACATATACTTGGAAATTGAACATGCTCTACTCAATGATAACCTGGTCAAGGAAGAAATAAAGAAAGAAATTAAAAACTTTTTAGAATTTAATGAAAATGAAGGTACAACATACCCAAACTTATGGGACACATTGAAAGCTGTGCTAAGAGGAAAACTCATAGCGCTGAGTGCCTGCAGAAAGAAACAGGAAAGAGCATATGTCAGTAGCTTGACAGCACACCTAAGAGCTCTAGAACAAAAAGAAGCAAATACACCCAGGAGGAGTAGAAGGCAGGAAATAATCAAACTCAGAGCTGAAATCAACCAAGTAGAAACAAAAAGGACCATAGAAAGAATCAACAGAACCAAAAGTTGGTTCTTTGAGAAAATCAGCAAGATAGATAAACCCTTAGCCAGACTAACGAGAGGTCACAGAGAGTGCACCCAAATTAACAAAATCAGAAATGAAAAGGGAGACATAACTACAGATTCAGAGGAAATTCAAAAATTCAAAATTCAAAAAATCATCAGATCTTAGTATAAAAGCCTATATTCA
Source organism: Rattus norvegicus (assembly GCF_021556685.1). NCBI lineage: Eukaryota > Metazoa > Chordata > Mammalia > Rodentia > Muridae > Rattus > Rattus norvegicus. Next base: position 99,524,355 of record NC_141541.1, on the reverse strand, counting down.
ACAAAACTTGAAAATCTGCAGGAAATTGAAGAAGACCTCAGAAGATGGAAAGATCTCCCATGCTCATGGATTGGCAGGATTAATATAGTAAAAATGGCCATTTTACCAAAAGCGATCTACAGATTCAATGCAATCCCCATCAAAATACCAATCCAATTCTTCAAAGAGTTAGACAGAACAATTTGCAAATTCATCTGGAATAACAAAAAACCCAGGATAGCTAAAGCTATCCTCAACAATAAAAGGACTTCAGGGGGAATCACTATCCCTGAACTCAAGCAGTATTACAGAGCAATAGTGATAAAAACTGCATGGTATTGGTACAGAGACAGACAGATAGAACAATGGAACAGAATTGAAGACCCAGAAATGAACCACACACCTATGGTCACTTGATTTTTGACAAAGGAGCCAAAACCATCCAATGGAAAAAAGACAGCATTTTCAGCAAATGGTGCTGGTTCAACTGGAGGTCAACATGTAGAAGAATGCAGATCGATCCATGCTTATCACCCTGTACAAAGCTTAAGTCCAAGTGGATCAAGGACCTCCACATCAAAGCAGACACACTCAAACTAATAGAAGAAAAACTAGGGAAGCATCTGGAACACATGGGCTCTGGAAAAAATTTCCTGAACAAAACACCAATGGCTTATGCTCTAAGATCAAGAATCGACAAATGGGATCTCATAAAACTGCAAAGCTTCTGTAAGGCAAAGGACACTGTGGTTAGGACAAAACGGCAACCAACAGATTGGGAAAAGATCTTTACCAATCCTACAACAGATAGAGGCCTTATATCCAAAATATACAAAGAACTCAAGAAGTTAGACCGCAGGGAAACAAAGAACCCTATTAAAAAATGGGGCTCAGAGCTAAACAAAGAATTCACAGCTGAGGAATGCTGAATGGCTGAGAAACACCTAAAGAAATGTTCAACATCTTTAGTCATAAGGGAAATGCAAATCAAAACAACCCTGAGATTTCACCTCACACTAGTGAGAATGGCTAAGATCAAAAACTCAGGGGACAGCCTATGCTGGCGAGGATGTGGAGAAAGAGGAACACTCCTCCATTGTTGGTGGGATTGCAAACTGGTACAACCATTCTGGAAATCAGTCTGGAGGATCCTCAGAAAATTGGACATTGAAATGCCTGAGGATCCAGCTATACCTCTCTTGGGCATATACCCAAAAGATGCCCCAACATATAAAAAAGACACGTGCTCCACTATGTTCATTGCAGCCTTATTTATAACAGCCAGAAGCTGGAAAGAACCCAGATGCCCTTCAACAGAGGAATGGATACAGAAAATGTGGTACATCTACACAATGGAATATTACTCAGCTATCAAAAACAATGACTTTATGAAATTCGTAGGCAAATGGTTGGAACTGGAAAATATCATCCTGAGTGAGCTAACCCAATCACAGAAAGACATACATGGTATGCACTCATTGATAAGTGGCTATTAGCCCCAATGCTTGAATTACCCTAGATGCCTAGAACAAATGAAACTCAAGATGGATGATCAAAACGTGAATGCTTCACTCCTTCTTTAAAAGGGGAACAAGAATACCCTTGGCAGGGAAGAGAGAGGCAAAGATTAAAACAGAGACTGAAGGAACACCCATTCAGAGCCTGCCCCACATGTGGCCCATACATATACAGCCACCCAATTAGACAAGATGGATGAAGCAAAGAAGTGCAGACCGACAGGAGCCGGATGTAGATCGCTCCTGAGAGACACAGCCAGAATACAGCAAATACAGAGGCGAATACCAGCAGCAAACCACTGAACTGAGAATAGAACCCCCATTGAAGGAATCAGAGAAAGAACTGGAAGAGCTTGAAGGGGCTCGAGACCCCATATGTACAACAATGCCAAGCAACCAGAGCTTCCAGGGACTAAGCCACTACCTAAATACTATACATGGACTGACCCTGGACTCTGACCCCATAGGTAGCATTGAATATCCTAGTAAGAGCACCAGTGGAAGGGGAAGCCCTGGGTCCTGCTAAGACTGAACCCCCAGTGAACTAGACTGGTGAGGGGAGGGCGGCAATGGGGGGAGGGTTGGGAGGGGAACACCCATAAGGAAGGGGAGGGGGGAGGGGGATGTTTGCCCAGATACCGGGAAAGGGAATAACACTCGAAATGTATATAAGAAATACTCAAGTTATTAAAAAAAAGGAAAAAAATATGGGCCATTTTCTTTATAGCTTAATACTGTATTTATCACTGGCTCAGTGAGTGATCTGATGGAATTCACCCATCTTTTGGGGACATGAATAAACCAAGCACATGTCTTATTCTCAGTATGACTCGTAAAAATTTTACCAGGGTACTTACAGATGCAATAAAGAGATTCCTTCTTACAAAAAAAAAAAAGATATTGATCTGACTGAGGTCTTATAGAATCTGTGTTGAAAATGTCATTATACCAGGAAGAGGACTCACAGAAACACCACCCCATTTTTAAAGAAAAATTTCAATAATGTTCTAGTTAAAGCATTGTGCAAAAAAAGAATCTTGGAATTCTTTCTTATTCAATAGAAGATAATACTGGCTAGTTGTCTAAATTGATTCTAGGTGTTGGAAGTTTAATTCGTTTCTATAGCCACATCTGGATTTTCTTTCAGGCCCATGTTACTGCTGGATTGGCTCCTAAGTGGAAGCGACTTTCAAATGTTGTTAAAGGCAAACTGGTTCAGGAGTCTGTCAATGAAAGGTTGTTGTGGGAGTGCTCTGTTAATGCAAGTGCCCACATCTGATCGTCTTCAGTCTCTGCTACATAGTAGGCACCAAGAATTTCATATGTGTTTCAATGTGGTAAATTAAGATTTGTGGAAGAATACATCTGTTTTTTAAATAGCTGGACCAATGAACAAAGACTGCCACTCGATAATACACAGTATACCAAGCTCCAGGGTTGCCTACCTACTCAAATCAATCTTCTAGTGAAGAGTTGTGCTGTCTGTCATGTAGCTCATTAGTGACCTAAACTAGGGGCCAGAAAACTTCAGTGAAGTATAAACTGGGACATATTTTTAGTTTTGTGGGTCAGCAGGTTTGTCTTGTAGCATTCAATTTTACTCTTGTAGTATGAAAGGACCCATAGATTAATAAGAAAGCTTTGTATGGCTGTTTCAGATAAAACTTTATTGTAAAAAGAGATATCACAGGGCATTTAGCCCATGGAATATGCCCTACTGACTGCTGGTTTAAATCTACAATAGCTACAGTGTCTCTTGGGGGTTATAGAATCTGATATAATATTCTGGCATCGTGAAAATGAATGAAACCTGTGCAGATATCTGCTTCAGCATTTTGTGATTTTTGCTGTCATTTGATTTTTCCTGCTTTATGCATATGCATTATGACAAGAGGAACAAAACTAGGTAGAAGGAATGGGAGAAGACAAGATGAGGTGCATGGATTACCCTACAGGAAAGCATAGCCTGCAGCTCCCTGTTGCAGGAGAAAAGTACATTTCCATTTGTTATTACTAGCTTCAGAGGAAGGGAATTCTGATACCTTTCTCTGGGTATTTGAATAAATACAAGTAGAGCCCAAAGGCTAAATTATTTACTGCATTTTTGCATAATGATCTGCAATATATTAATTTATATATTTTTTCACTTTACATCATGATCATAAACCCCTTCTTCCCGGTCTCCCCTTCACACAGCCCCTCTCCCATCCTTCTTTCCTTCTTCTCTGGTGAGGAGGACACCCACCCCCGGTGGAGATGGCCTCTTTCTACCACATCAAGCCACTGCAGGACTAGGGATATCCTTTTCTACTGAGGCCAGACAAGGCAGCTCAACTAGAGGAATGGAATCCACAGGCAGGCAACAGAGTCAGGGACACCCTACACTTAATTTCTGGGGAACCCTCACAAAGACGAGGCTGCACATCTGCTACGTATGTGTGGGGCGGGGTGGAGGTAGGGAGGCTGGTCCAGCCTGTGCTTGCTTTGTGGCTCGTGGTTCAGTCTCTGGGAACTCCCAGAGTTCCGAGTTAGTTAACTCTGTTGGTCTTCTTGTGGCGTTGCTATCCCCTTCAGATCCCTCAATCCCCTTCCCAACTCTTCACTAGACATCCTGAGATCCATCTAATGTATAGCTGTGGGTCTCTATATATTTTTCCAGCAGTTGCTGCGTGGAGCTCTCAGAGAACAGTCATGCTAGAGTATCATGCAAGCATAACAGAGTATCAATAACAGTATCAGGTATTGGTTCTTGCCCATGAGATGGGTCTCAAGTTGGGCCAGTCATTGGTTGGCCATTCCCTCAGTCTCTGCCCCATCCTTATACCTGCACATCTTATAGGCAGAACACACTTTGGGTCAAAGGTTTTGTGGGTGAGTTGGTGTCCTCATCCCTCTACTTGGAGTCCTGCCTGGCTACAAGAGATGGCTTCTTCAGGCTCCATATCCCCCACTACTTGTTGTCTCAGGTAGAGACACCCCTGTAGACTACCTGGGGCCTTCCCCCTTACTGTTAAAATTTAAAGTATAATGCATTGCTATTTTATTTATAAACTTTAAAGTAATTTTTCTTTATTTTTGGTAACTTCATACATATACATAATGAAATGTGATCATATCCCTCCACTTACCCAGTTGAATGCTCTCCATATCCCCCATCAACATCTTTTTCTCTCAAATTCTTGTCTTGTCTTTCTTTTCCCTCTTATCCCCTCCCCTCCCTCCCCTTCCTTTCTCTTTCATTTCTCCCTATGCTCCCCTCCTTGCCTTTCATTTCCTTCTTGCTTCCTTCCATCCCACCCTTCACCAACTATATCTCTCTTGTTTAAATTTTCTATTCATGTTATAAAATACCATGAGGAGAAAAGAATTTATCCTACCTTATAGCTTACACTCACTGAAGGAAGTCATGGTAGGAACTCAAGGTATGACTGAAGCAGAAGCCATGGAAGAATTCTGCTATTGGATTGCTCCTCGTGGCTTGCTCAGTTTACTTTCCTACACCAACCAGAACCACCTGCCCAAGGCTGATGCCACTCACAGTGAACTGGATTACATCAACCATTAATCGAGGTAATCTTCCTAAATCTGTCTAGTTTAGAGTAGAGTTGGCATAACTGACCAGTACAATATCCTATAAGTGCTATCCAAAAGTTCAAAATGTAAGTCTGTCCACTGGAGCGTGAGACTCCTGTCTGACACATCTCAAAAAGAATAATTTTTCCTCTCCTAGCATTTCTCAGCGGCCAGCATCTCCTTCGTAAGTTGTGGGGGCTGGGAACAACCTCCTGAATCTCTCCAAGAATTTTGTCGGCCTTGATACAGTGTAGGGATTGTTTAGGTAAACATAGGCGCTGTGCGTTCGTAAATATGATTGGCCCTGTCATACAGAAAACAGCATTTGACAGCCCCTCTTCCCCATTCCTTCTACTTCCACTTCTGAAATGTGTCCTGAGACTTGGAGAGGACAGTTGATACTGAAGATACCTGTTTTTAGGACTGTACACATTTTAACTAGTTATACATGTCTGCATTGACTGCTGCTCACTGCAAAATGAAGCTTCTCTGGTAAAGATGGAAACACAGATGTATGGGTATAAATATGAATATCTGGAAGACATTTGCAGCATGATCTTATATAAAAATAAAAAAGAAGTTTGTGTTCCATGACTCACTCCCACCTCAGCCTTAGGCTTTTAACCAGGATTGCAGTACCTGGCATGAAATTTTCTCCTGAGAACAAACCTTAAATCCAGTCAAAATGTGGTTAGTTATCTCATAATAGTCACTGTACCATTGCCCCAGTGGGCATATCTTTCATGGGAAGTCAAATATTGAAGCAGGAAGAGTGAAGACACTTAATTTCCTTTTTCCTCCAGCAGCCTGCATAGTACTTTACTACACAGTGGCAGCTAGAATGTAAGGAGGATTTGTCTAGTTGGATTCAGAATGTTTTCTCTGTAGCCAAAGTGTTTTCAACAGTAGGGTTTTACTATGTAGTTATGGCGGATAACCAAGGGCAGTATTAAAAGCCCATATTGCTTTGGTGACCTCTCAGGGCCCTCATAACCAAAAATTCATAGGGAAATATTCCTCTCACTACAATTTTAATTGAATAAATTATGTATTCTTATAGTAGCATTGTTCATCCACAGAGGCTAATTTTGTTTTAACTCTTTCTAAAGTTAGATTTTGAAATTATCTTACTAATCAGTGGGTTTTAATAAGGCTTTTTACATACCTCCTTAGTTTTGTTAACTCTCCCACTATCCTTCCTCTTCCTCATTCTCCCATTTCATTACTTGTTAAATACTCAATCCCCAGCATTCATTCTTTCCTTTCACATGTCATAATTGGATAATTTTTATTTACATTTCAAATGTTATTCCCTTTTCCAGTTTTCCGTCCATAAACCCCTTATCCCACCCTCATTCCCCCTCCTCCTTCTTCTATGAGGGTATTCCCCCTCCCACTCACCCCTTACCACCTCTCTGCCCTGACATCCCCTACACTGGGGGTCCAGCCTTGTCAGGACCAAGGGCTTCTCCATTGGTGCCCAGCAAGGCCATCCTCTGCTACATATGCAGCTGAAGCCATGGGTCTGTCCATGTGTACTCTTTAGGTAGTGGTTTAGTTCCTGGGAGCTCTGGTTGGTTGGTATTATTCATATGGGGTTACAAACCCTTTCACCTCTTTTAATCCTTTCTTTAACTCCTCCAATGAGGACCTCATTCTCAGTTCAATGGTTTGTTGCTAGCATTCGCTTCTGTATTTGTCATGCACTGGTTGAGTCTCTTATACACGGTTATATCAGGCTCCTGTAGCATGAACTTTTTAGCTTCATCAATATTGTCTGGGTTTGGTGGCTGCATATATATGGGCTGGATACCCAGGTGGCTCAGGCTCTGAATGGTCATTCCTTCAGTCTCTGCTACAAACTTCATCTCCATATCTTCTCCTATGAATATTTTTATTCCCCCCTTTCTAAGAAGGACTGAAGCATCTACAATTTGGTCATCCTTCTTCTTGAACTTCATGTGGTCTTATATCTTGTTGATTGTATCTTGGGTTATTCCAGCTTTTGGGTTAATATCCACTTATCAGTGAGTGCATACCATGTGTGTTTTTCTGTGATTGGGTTACCTCACTCAGGATGATATTTTCTAGTTCCATCCATTTGCCTATGAATTTCATGAAGTCATTGTTTTTAATAGCTGAATAGTACTCCATTGTGTAGATGTACCACATTTTCAGTATCCATTCCTCTGTTGAAGGGCATCTGGGGCTCCATATATTTTTTTAATTGGGCTGTGAGACAGTAGGTTTTCATGTGGTTTTCGTTTAGGTTTACCCTTTCCCCCAGCCCCTGATTTTCCCTATATCTTTGAATCCTCCACTGCTTGAACATTCCTATTCCTACCTCTCTACTTTCATTTTACCACTAATCTATTTTCATGCTTTCCACATGCCCCATAGCTAGTTTCCTTATTTCTACTTGTGCTCCAAGTTAAACGCACAATGATATGGAGCTTGGTTCTGCATATGAGGAATCACATGTTGGGTCTGTCTTTTTGGACCTGAAATTAAATGTACTCAAGATTATTATTTCCAGTTTTATTTATTTATTTAAAATTTTCATGATTTTGTTTTTCTATAACACTGAGTGATTTTCCATTGTAGGTATACCCCTTACCCCCATTCATCTATGATGGTTGTCCTGTGAGATCTCAATTTGATTTATTTGGTTCTTCATTTCTAACATCATTTCAGTTTGACTTTTCTTTGGCAATGGCATTTCTTTATTGAATTCTGTGTTCTTATGCTGTATTGACCTCCTAATTTCCTTCTACTGTTTGGTTTTGTTCTTTGGGAACACATTAATGTATTCTTTAGCTATTTGAACATAAATATTATTTTTTCATTTTTTCTGCTGTTCTTCCAAATCATTCTTATTGGGAATAGTTTCAATGGGATTAATAATTTTTGGAGAAGAACATTGTCTCCATTTTTCATTGAATTTTTCTTTTTGCTCTGTGACATCTGAAGTTAATATCTTAAGTTTTTCTTTCTTTTTTACTTATTTAAATTTATTTATTTCTTCTTTTAGTGAAGATATTTAAATGGGTAGGAAAGAACTAAGTCATAATAAGCTTGAAGTATCATTTTCCTTTGTAGAATTGGTGTTTAGAGCCAGTAATTCTAAGATTAGTCTTCTGAGAGTTAGGCAATGCTCAGTAAGTTCAGTCTCTCTTACAAGTCTCTCTGTAGCTTATGTTAAGAGCTGTAGCACATGCCTTGAATTCCAGCACTTGGGAGGCAGAAGCAAGGCAGATCTTGGTGAATTTGAGAGCCTGATCTACAGAGCAAGTTCTAGGATGACGAAGGGTACACAGAGAAACCCTGTCTTAAAAAGAAAAAGCAACAGTTGTGGAAAATCCTCTGCGGGCCTCAGTTGTAGACAGTTCATGTTCTCCTCCTTAAGTTCAGAGCTTATGATGATACAAGATGTGGAACTCTTTGTGCCTGTGGCCTTACTCTCTGTGGGATCTGTCTCCACTCTGAGTTCCAAGCCTTAAATGCTCCCAGGTGCTGGTTGTCCTTTACCCTGGTTCAGTTCTCATCCCTGCTCTAAGACTGCTGCTTGTACTGTCAGTCATTGTTGACTTGTAGAGTTCCCAGTATGCCTGAATTCTTACTATGTGTCAGATTTGTTCCATATCACGAGTCGGCAATTTTCCATGCCAGTCTCTGCCAGTCATGAGACTCATTTTGTACCTGTATCATCATGTTTCAATACACGGTAATTGATACGAAAAACATCTGACTATATGATCTTATTGTAAAGAAAATAAGTAAATATATAGTATGAATGATTGATAGGTCTCACCATTATTGATTATTTCATCTAAGTTTTCTGTCTCACTTTTTTGGTGTCTGAGGTGTGAATTTTGGGGTGCGAGAAAGTTATTGAGATCTTGTCAATTTTTCAAAACCTTGAGACCCACTGCAAAAGTTTTTGATAGAGTAAGGCTGTGTGTGAATGTTAATTTTAAGGAACCACTCTAGGACTGGAGAGATGGTGCAACAGTTAAGAGCACTGACTGCTCTTCCTAGAGGTCCTGAGTTCAAATCCCAGCAACGACTTGGTGGCTCACAACCATTTGTAATGGGATCTGATGCCTCTTCTGGTGTTTCCGAAGGCAGCTACAGTGTACTCACTCACATACTCTCGGTTACTCTCCTAGTTGTCTCTATAGGTTTCACAAATTTACATTAGCTGTCCAATGGTTAATAAAAATTAATATTCTTGCTTACAAATCATTGTTATACTATAACTTATAAAATAGAAGAGAGTATTTGATCCCCTTTCAATGTAAAAAGCGTTTGTGAAAGTCAGAACTAACCAAAGTAAGTTTGCTATACATGGACTAATTAGCCAAGTCTAATTCAAATTTAAGCAGACAGAGCCTTTGGGCACAAAATAAATGCTGCTTCTGCTTTTGGAATTATGCGGATTTCTAGAATAACTTCTCAGCACATCTCTCCTGCACAAGCAGGTAGCTCACTGTGGCTCTGTAATTTGTTTCTCTGACTTTGGCATCCATCCTTAACGACACTTGCCTCATGCTCATCCATGCTGCCCTTTCCAACAATTGCATTTGAAAAACCCTTGCTTATCTAGATTCCACACCCAGCATTTGTGCATTACAAACCCCGTGGTATTGCTTTGTACCACGGAGCTACAACTCCTTGTTTGAAGACAGGTAGATCAAAGTTAGCATTCTCTCAGATTTTTATGGATGACTTTGGAGACTTTCTTCATCTATAATGAGTGAGTGAAGTAGTTGCTGCTCTGAGTTGCAGTAAGCACTGAAGGAAATCTGGTACTGGGAGGTTCCTCTCCTGGATTTCATTGCTGCCTTGTCACAGCTTAGGCTGATCAAGACCCTACAAAGACACAACACAGCTATTGGAGATTTGGGACTCGGGAGTCATCTAACTTTGATTTATTTGCCACTTTATTAGTTGTTCTCATCTTACACAAGCTTCCCTTTAAAACAGGAACACACTGCATGAGATTCCGCAATTTTTCTGAGAACTACACTAAGCATTTTCCTGAAAAGTACCATTGGGTTTATTCTCTGAAACATCTTCCCAAGCAGATGTCCTCAAATGGCTTTAAAGAAACTTGCGTCTCATTAACTCCTTTTCTGTATGAGATTATCAGTAAGAAATAGAGGAAGGGAAAACAAAGCAAAACAAAACGGGGCAAACAAGCTGGGTGCCGGTAGCTCTCCTTACTGCTAAGTCTTGTGCTTCATATCTGCTTTTGGTCTTCTGTGCATATCACAGAAAAAATAATTGTCACATGGTAGATATGCAACAGAAATTATTAAATCACTCTTATCTCTTTGAGAGAATTACTATAGTTCTACAGAGTCTAAACAATGTCTTGATTGCTAATAACTGAATTAAAAGTATTATAAGGGGTAGGAATAAAAGAATCAGTGGGACATATACAGGCAAGATACAATTGCAGGAAAGATACAATTACAGGGAAGAAAGCACCAGAGGGAGGAAACATATATTAAAAAGTAAATACCATTGATCTAGCAACATGATACAGAAATTAACTATATGCATGATTCTGAAGAAACTGCGAACAAACGTACTCCAAATGTTATCATAGCAGCTCAAGAATTACTCCGGTCAGTGCCATCCTCTGTTTGGTTTAATTTACAATGTACTGAGAATTATTTACAAAACATCTGTACTAGATACAGGGTGTAAAATCCGAGTAAGAAGCATATCTTTATTGCAAGATCCTACAGCTTCTCGAACAAGTTACATATTAATATACAACCACATGAACAATGAATAGTGTTGTTCATCTAAGTGCTAAAGAAATTGCATAATATTCTATAAGTATGAACTTTCATGGCCTGAAGTTATGAGGGAGCAAGAAAGACTTATCTTAGTGGGAGAGAATGTGCCTAAAACTGCAGAGTCTTGATGCTCTGGGGTGGGGAGATACAGGAGGAGGAACGCTCTTAGAGGTGAAGGGGACGGGAGGAGGAATGCGGTGAGGGGGGACTGGGAGAAGGGGCAACAGTTGGGATGTAAATAAATAAGTAATAGAAAGGTAAAGCTGGAGGTGATGATTGACTCCTCTAGCTCTTTTAGATTTGCATTTTATTCAGAGATCATTACAAAACCATAGAAATAGTCTAAGCATAGATAGCATCAGGGTGTTTTCCTTCACACACATATTCTTTCTGTAGGTAAGTCGATTGGCTCTTTGTTATAGTTCTGGTGAGAAGTAATGGAAACTGGGAGAGAAGACAAATGAAGAGCTTTGGAGTCATAATACGATCACTGAGAGTATCGATGGTGGACACGACATGGACACAGGAGGGAAGTGTTTGTTCAGCTGGCTAGATGGATAGTGTTGTAGGCTAAGGATAGCCACACTAGACAAGAAGCAAGTCGGGAAACATCTCAGTGCAATCTATGGGGTGGTCATTATACTAGAAAGCCAGAGTGGGGTTGGGGATTTAGCTCAGTGGTCGAGCGCTTGCCTAGCGAATGCAAGGCCCTGGGTTCGGTCCCCAGCTCCGGAAAAAAAAAAAAAAAAAGAGAAAAAAGAAAGCCAGAGTGACTGGCTTTCCAAACACAAATCTTGTGTCATACGGATTATTTTCTAATCAATTGTAGAGTGAGAATCTCAATAAACATAGGCAAACACAGTCATCCCACAAATAGATGTAGATTTGTGACTTTATGAAAGAATACCAACCACACCACTCTTTATAAGCCATTCGGAAACCTGGCTAAAGAAATAGTGTAACATGTTTAATTTTTGTTATTGTTTGTTGCTGTTGCTTTGCTGTTGTCATTGTTGTAAAAAATTATAGGTGCAGTGGGGACTTATTTATAAATTCTTATTTATCTGTGTAGACTTGATCTTGTGTAGTTCTGGAGTGCTACTTGGACAGCTTTGGTAAATGATCGTATCCGCTTCACTATCAAAGTATGACTTCTTGCTATCCACTCTCCTATAGTTGTGCAGGATCATAACGTAAGCTTCAACAAGCCAAATTTTGGTGCATAAGTGATCTTCAGACCAGTACGCACTGCAGCCCAGCTCCTTAGAAGAATCTCATTGAGATTATTTAATACTGTATTACAAAATCTCCTTGTGAGATTTTTAAAACCGAAACAACAGTAAAGCCTCTATCTTGTAATGGTCCTCTCTAGCCAGACATTGACCACTTTGTGGTATACACAGCTTGGTATGCATGTTGGGGACCAGTTGTGGTCCTGCATTCTCCATTTCCTCCCTCAGGGTGTCTAGGCACCACTGCAAACCAGGCTGGAAGGATGAGGCAGAGTCCAGAATGGGTGGAATTTTCATGATACTGATCTGGCTCTGAGTGAGTGCCTGGGGGGTGTGGGGAGCTCTTTTAGACAATCTTCAGTTAAGCATACACTTTTGTCTTGGTAGACAAGGGATGTATACACACACACACACACACACACACACACACACACACATTGGAGAGTGGAAAGAGTTTTCAGGGTGAATATAAATAATTGGCTAGAGTTTAAAATACTGGAAATGCCTCCATTTGCATTAAATTCTTATCTGCAAAGGGAAGTTGAACTTGTGGATTTTCCAAGGACTATGAGACATTCCTCAGGTAGAAGATTGTGGGTCAAGCTCCCCAGATCAGACAAAGAAGAAGCACTGCTGGAAAAAGGGAGGCCTCCACTTTGCAATGAACTCAGAAGAGCTATCTGGACATGGTATACTGTGACCTTAAGTGACAAGGTGCAACACTACTTTGTGGGATTTCTTTTCCATCTGTCTCTATCCCCTTTCCCACACTTTCAACCCCCTAACAATGGAAAGGAGGGGGAAAGGGATAGAGGAAAATGGGGGGCAATGGGAGGGGAGTAATGGGGGGAGGATGGGGAGGGGAACACCCTTAGAGAAGGAGAGGGGGAGGGGTTAGGGGGATGTTGGCCCAGAAACCGGGAAGGGGAATAACAATCGAAATGTAAATAAGAAATACTCAAGTTAATAAAGATGGAAAGAAAAAAAAAGATTACCTCCTGCTAATTAGGGGCATTGAGTTCATTGGGAAAAGTTTGATTTTCATCATGAGGATATTCAATTTCTTCTTGTTGTTTCTGTTTTGCATATGACCACTTAACAAGCTGAAACCAACATTAACCAAAACCAACCAACCAACAACCAACAACCTACCGCCCTGCATATCGAGGCTCTAGCATTTAGATACACTCTGAAAAGTTACCAGAATTCCAAACATCACCCAATCACAGAAACTGTCTGCTGCTGGCAAACTCATACTCTTGCTACAGCAAAGGCAGACCATAGTCAGCTATGAAGGACAACCTGAAGCAGCCCCATATTTTACACACTTGGGATTACAATGAAAATTGCCATAATATTTCTGTGGTTTTTTTTTTCAAAGAAACCAAAATTCTCACAAAGCTCCTCGTTAGTGTAATAAAAGAAAAAAAGTTTTTATTACTGAGTCTTTTACTACTTTAAAAAGTGTGTTTATAAGTTAATTACCTCAGGTGTTTCATTACAGTGATGGAAAGCTGACAAGCACATCTGCAAGCATTGATTTGAATAGAAATAATTTAGAAAGCATGTGTGTGGTAAAGATTCCAAAATCATGTAGGCATTCAGGCAGGCTTTCGCTTCAGACAATCCTGAACACAGGGTAGACTGAAAGAGCGAGGAGACTTGAAAGCTGTAAGGAAGATAGTTCGCTTGAGTAGGAATTTCTTAACTAGTATCTGTATAAACAAATTCGGTAGCAGTGTGGAGGATGGATGAAAGCTAATCTTACGAACCATAAGCTGTCCCTAGAACTGGGTTTATGTTATTGATATATCATGATTTAAAAATTATCAGATTTTTTCCTATTATCTTTGCTATTTTTGCTGGTAGTTAGTCAGTATCACAAAACTATTCTTGTTCATCTGACTCTGAATTTTCTTTCTAATGTTCTGTTTAACAGGGGCCTCTTTCAAATCAAGCAACATCATAATTGTGCTGTGATGAACACGTATTGAAAAACTGAACCAGTTTTGGGACCTCAGGAAGCACATAGGAGAGAAAACTGCAGTCAAAAAACTACACTCGGAAGTATAAAATAAATAGTACTATAATGCTAACACCAAAGGGATGATCCTGTCTTAGAAATTAGAGTTTTGATGGATATGTGGTCAACTCCAACAGACAATAATTCTAAATTACAACCACGTTACTTATAAAAGGCAAGCAAAACATTTCTTGGAAGTTCACATGACTACTGACTCTGATTTTGGGTTCTTAGTTCACATGTGCTTTATACTAAATGGTAATTCCCATTCTGGAAAAAAGAAAAAAATGTCTCAACACATCTAGTCAGTATTTCTGAACAGGCAGTTGAGTGTTAGAATTGGCTTGGGAGCATTCAAAGGTTCTAGTGTCTCAAGTTCTATCCCCATACATTTTGATTTATATATTTTAGGAAATAAACTTGAGATTTAAAGTATTTTTATTAACCTATTATTACACTCAGAAAGGTTCATGTAAGTATGTAGGAACTAAAAAGCACAAACTACTACTCACCATTAAATTGAAAAAAGTAAAATTTATAAATCCCACAGTAATATGCAAGATTAAAGAGCTTTGCCCAGATAACTCATGACTCCAGAAAGCAGACATACTTTCTCAGTCTGGATAGGAGGGGACTTTTCTGTTGACTATTTAAAGGATGCAATATCTAGTACTGGGATAGAAGAAAAGAGAATAGAACTCTGAGCCATATTTTTCCTGGAAGTTAACCAAGACTATAGGAGCAAAGAAAACTGGCCCAGAAAGAATGCAGTATTAGGGAGCTGAGGTGTGGTTCAGGATAGCTGAGGATGAGAGTCAGAATAGAGCAATATGAGGTAGAAAGCACTGGCAGAAAGCACTACACATACCACCCCAGTGAAGTATTTTACTTATTGGATGGGGTAAAATTAGTCTGCATCCTTGTGCTTTTATGACCCTAGACATTAGCAATTCACAAACTCCATAGTTAACCACCCTCCAAAATGACATAATTAATATAACCTACACATATGATCTGTTATATTTGTTTGATAATATTTTAGATGGTTCTAAAGTTTTCATTTACTTGTTCTGAATAAATTACATCAAATAATTCTTAACAATTAAAGCAGTTAAATAATTCTCTTCTATGAAAGGATTATCTGCTTTTAAACTATGCGAAATATTTTTAGATCTTCCAGTAGCTTAAGAAGGAAGTGAAAATCATTATCAGGAGCAAAGATAAGCTTTTATTTCAGGTGTATATGCACTCAGAATATAAAATTCATCATAATATAAATAATTAGCCTTCTCATTTAAAATGATAATTATCTCATTTACATGTCTATGACTTTTAAAATATAGCATACTACTTCAATAAATTACATTCTGGATCATATCAGTGTCTCTTCAAGAAAATGAAGTTAAATCTTTGCAGTAACCAGCAGCTTAATTTTCATTAGGCCAGCTATTTGATAATTAGTCTTAAATCATAAATCAAACCCCAACTCTTCTAGTTTCTTAATTGAAAATTATTGTTTCTTGGCTTTCTCGTTAAAAGTGCAGCCAGTGTGAGTGTGATTGATGTAGAATCTGGTGCACACAGTTTGAGACAGTCAGAATTTGATAGATCATTGCCCAGAAGGGACTTGTAATGGTGGATGGTTAGGAATCTCCAAACTTGAGATGTGTTCTTAAAAGTCCAAGTACAGAGGAAGCTCTGATATACTAGATTTATCTGACACTGACTGCCTCTGTCTTCTATATTCAATTAGAATCTATTTGCATATACCAGTGACTTTGGAGACATAAGTTATTGAAAAAAACTCAACATTTTGTTTGATGTAAAAATATGAAAATATTTCCTACTAATGTCATGAACTAATATTGAAGTTGTTGATATTTTAGATCAATGTGAAAACATTGACTAAAAACACTCTCTTCATCTGACAGCTAATCTGAGAGAACAGATGGCTACACCAAATATTGCCCCAGTCTTAAAATTGTTTCAAACATGATACTGTTGAGGCTAAATAAAAGACTTTGCAAGTAATAAGGAAAATATTGCTTCATTGAGTGGTTGCAGCTTGTTGCCATTTTTCTTTTCACAGTCTAGAAGGGTTTGTGGAGAACTCTGGTCATGTTTGCAGTTCTTTAGTGAAGAACAGCCACAGGGTTTTCCAGCATTCATTTCTTGTTTCCTAGTGACTTGGCAGCCAGGACCTGATGAGGGACACAGCAGGGAGTACTGGAAAATGCACCATAAATTTCAATGTGTGAAGTCAAAAGAGCTTAAAAATATCTGGGCACAAGAATCATGGTTGGAATTTGAAAATCCTTTGGACAAATATACCCTGAAATAATTACTGCATTTTACCAGTTCTATGAATTAAGTGAAGTGAGGACTTGGAGGGTCTTGCCAATAGTTCATAAACACTAAAGGCAATATTATTTCATCCAGAATAATCACACTATTATTATGTGCTTTAGTTGCACATAACTTTCTCCATGGCATATTAAATGATTTTGGTTCATTTTGTGAAAGTTATTTAACCAAAGCTTTTTTTTTTGATAAATTGTGGTCTGAACTAAAATAAGAATTAGCTACAATTCTTATGCAGATGTGATGATACGTATTCAGAAATTACGTCTTAGAATCTAAGGTATCACAAAGAAAAAATTATATATATATGTTTTTGCATATAAATTTTCTAAACATTTTAGATAGGTTATCTTATCTTTAAAGTTAATGGAATTATAGCTGAACAGCAATATAATTTTTTATTTTAACACTCATATCAAGGAAAACATTTGTGCACAAGGCTAATTCATCATTTCGGATTCCTGGGTTTTGGTCTAGTTGAACTAATTAAAATACACATTCATTTGCATACATCCCAGTTGTGTAAGTACATAGGGTATGCTCACAAACTACCTTTATGCAAACCTGATCCTGTGAGCAGCTGTGGATGTTTTAGCCAATACAGTGTTTTTAAAGTTTTTGAAAACTGTCAACATTTCAAAATCCAGAAGTGGTACATGGAAATCTGGATTTGTAACTTACTTTGAGAACAGAAAATGACAAGGTATTTTTGCAAAAATGTACTCATAATTGAATAGCAATTTCCTTTTTGAACTGCAATTATTTTTATTGAGCAATCTTTAAGGGAAAAAAAAACTTTAAAGGTGATACTGAAATGCAAGTCTTCATATGCACCTCCAAGTTGCTCTTTGGAAATGTCAGACTGATTTATGTTCCTTCAGGAAAATGCAGAACCAAATGGCTTTTCTCTCTACAGAAATTCACTCCTGAAGAAGCAGGTACAGCTTAGTGGTCTTAATGGCATCATGTGCTGAAAGTTGCCAGGGATAATCATCACGTTGTGAGATTTAAGTACTGCCATATTTTTGGGTGAGGAAGATTTCATGATTCTTACATAGTTATTAAAAGTAATGCATGCAGTTAAAATAGGTATAACGTGCTAAAATGTTTATCATTTAAAATTATTTCTCCTATCTTTTTTTTTTTTGGTTCTTTTTTTTCAGAGCTGGGGACCGAACCCAGGGCCTTGCGCTTCCTAGGCAAGCACTCTACCACTGAGCTAAATCCCCAGCCCCTTCTCCTATCTTTTGATGCAGATGCAATATTGCCCACTTGCATTTCCTCCTCGAACCCCTCCCATGGACTCCTCCTTGTTCTCTTTCAAATTCATGGCCTCTTTTTAAAATTAATTATTATATATAGGTATATACATATACTTAAATTTATATATTGCATACTTAGATAAACATAAAACAACCTGCTCAGGCTGTATGATGTTACTTGCATGTATGTTTTCAGGGTTGACTGTTTGGTTCTTGGTAATCAGTGTGTTCTCTGATGGGAAAGTCTACGTTTCTTGATTTCAGAATTCCTTAGTTTCTTGTAGATTTTCATATAGAATTGAGGCCTCCTGGGCTCCACACCCATTCATTTTGGTAAATCTACTGTTGATCTCCTTGTTCAGCTCATGTTTAGGCAATCATGTATGTGTGACTTTATGGGTATAGCTTCTGACATTCTAGGAGACATGATCACACAGCGAACTCCCTGATCCTCACAACCCTTTTATCTCCTCTTCTCCAGTATTACTTGAGCCTTGGATGTGGGAGTGTGTTGTAGATTTATCCGTTGGGACTGGGCTCTAAAACTCTGCATTTTGGTTGGCTCCAGTCTTCTCTAATCACTCTGATTTTTTACAAACAGAAATTTCCTTGGTGAAGGGTGAGAACTACACTAATTTGTGGGTACAAGAATACATGTAGAATGTGGTCAGGAATTATGTTGTTTTAGCAAAGTGGTATAGGTTCTTCTCCAAGATCTCTAGGTAGTTTGCTATGATTGTAGGACCAGGCATAATTTCCTTCTTGTTTAGCAGGTTCTAAGTCCAATTAAAGAATATACATTCCACGGCTGTACCTGCCATGTTGGTCATTGCTGTGGTTCATAGATGACATAAATGGGTAGGTCTGTTGGTGGTTTGCCTCCTCTGGAAGCTTGCACGGTACCTTCTGGTACCATAAAGGCTGTCTTCAGGTAAGAAAATTCATGGATGTAGCATCGCTGTCATATATTGAAGACACTGTCTTACAGCAGACACCCTGGGCTTCTGGCTCCATAATCTTTCTGATGTTTTCTCTGTGGTGTTCCCTGAGACTTAGGTGTAGAGGGTTGGTTGTATTAAAATATGTATTAGTCATGTGCTCCACAGTTACTGATTCTTTCGATTTTGACAAATTGTAGATATCTGTAATAGCCTTCAACGGTTGCCAAAATAATCTTAGATGAGATGAGAAGGCTACAATTATCTCTGGGTGTAATGAAAAATAGAGTACAATTTAGAAACTATATTTAGGAAGATGGTTTAGAGTCTCCTCTTGTATCTTTCACCTCTCCACTTGTGGATATTTGACCAGGTTTATAGTAGTGGGCTACTTCCTGCTGAGGAGGTCTTAAGTCCAGTTAAACAGCTGTGGTTACCCTCAAGATGCAAACGCCACTATTGCACCACTGTGGATTTATTGCTGGTCTAGTCATTGTTGCAGTTCATAGGTTAGGATTTGATCACTCATCTCCTTTGGTAGCCTTCATTGAATCTTCTGATAATCTGAGAGCCAGTCCTCATGGTTGAGTATCCAGGTAATTACAGCTTGATTCTACCAAGCTCTGTGTTTGCAGTGTGCTGTGTCTTTAGAGTCTTACACTGTTTCGGGAGGCAGTCAATGGGAATGTCAGTAGCCTCTAATGTTTCAGTGTGACTCTTGAACTTCCCTGCTTAATAACTTGAAGAGAGGTTTCAATGCTTAACTCCAATGTTTTTGTTAGATGATCTGTTTCTTCAGTGAATATTACCACTCTAAGTATAATCAATTAAATAATATATATATAATGTTGATACACATGCACTTATACATATTACATATATTTTAAAGTAAACATTTGATGAGTTTTCCTATGCTATTTTCAGTCATCTTTGGTGTTTTGTATCCTTTCTCTTTTCCTTTGCCCCCATGTTTTCCTCTTTCTCCTTTCCAGATATAGTGCCCCCGTATTTTTCCCTTCTTAACACCTGTGCCCTACAATCCCATTCTCTAGAGTATCTTCTTCACTTCCTTTTCTGTCTTCCTGGTTTTCTATGGTTATTTGAGGTTGCTCACTTTTATATTTAAAGATTTATGACCAGATAGGACAAATAAGTCATTTGTCTTGGTCATTGGTCATTTGTCTTGGGGTATGGGTTACTTCTCTCAGCCTGGTATGTTCAGGTTTCATCCATTCCTCCCCTAAATATCATTATTACTGTTCTTGGTTTCTTATCTTTTTAATGGTTTTGTTTTGGATAACAGAGCCCAAAGCAAAACCAAATACTCTCGTTGTTTTGATACAGTACTGCACTATGTTAGCCAGGCTAGCGCCGAATTTATAATTACCCTACCTGACTGTTAGGATTACAAAAGTACAGCATCATGTTACCCAGATATTTTATTTCTCTTTTTAAGGTTGGAAATCTCACCCAGAAACCTGTTCTCAATGACTTTAAAAATACTGTTCTATTCATACCTTGATAATATCATATTTGGATCACACCTCTCATTCCTATTTCATCTGCCCAATGACTTTTTGAAAATATAATTCTTGGTTTCTAATAATAGAAAATTATAATTTATGACTTCATGTAGTTTATTCGAGAAAGTTAATTAAATTGGGAGAGTTTAAGCAGGTTATACGATCATTGAAAGTTATGTTTCCAACTACAAAGCATCCCATCAGAATAAAACATATTTGATCTATAAATGTGACTACAACTTCAAATAAATGAGGATTCTCTTACACACACACACACACACACACACACACACACACTGTGAATGTTTATGACCAAATTTAATATGATTTGCCAAAGTTATAACTATTCATTTTCTGCCAAAGACCTTTGTTGTGTGCTTGAAATCTGAAGGTGTGGTCTTTGCATTTGTAAGTATTAGCTATTAATATCTTGTTGTAAAGTAGGTGTATGTAAAATGAGAGGCCCCATGTGAGTCAAAACTGAAAACAAGTCAGAGAGCAAATACGGTCTATGAGAAATGACCAAAGTCAAATTTAAAAAAAGATTATTAAGACTGGAGGGGAATATTCACTATGAAAAAGAGAAAATGAATACAATCTTACCTTCATGTATCTATTCCAAGACTTATTTTCCTACCTATATTTATATTCACATTGTCAATTTATATAAACATACTTTTATAGTTAATAACTTTTTTTTACACTGGTATTTACAAACTTTTATTATAAAACCATACAAAAGTAGGATGGATAGGCAATGAGCTCACGAGGCTCACTTCTTGCTCAGTTCTTTGAGGTGTAATAACAAGAGCATCGATCATGTTTTAGTTGATAGCCATATTCCAGACATAGTCAACATTATATAGTTAATAACTTATGAAGTTAATACCATTACTTTTCTCACTTCAGACTATCCAGAAACTGAAACATGGGAGAATAGTAATTGACAAGATTACATGACATATCCAGAGTAACGTACTTAGAGTATTTTTATTTTTCTATTTTCTAGGCCAACATTGTCAATAGCTTCGTGTAATGAGAGAAAGGCTTCATGGCTGAGCAGTTCGACTTGATAACCACTAGCACATGTGACCAGAGAGCATTTGAAATGTGGCTAGCACAACTGAAAGCATACGTTTTAAAATTTGGCTGAGGAGTTTAGTGATAGAGGTCTTGACTGGCATGCAAGAGACCCTCACACTAGCAATAAGGTGGATGTATGAATGAATGAATGAATGAATGAATGAATGAAATGACTTAATTTTAATCCACTTAAATTTAAATCCCACCCAAAACATGAGAAGCAGAGAATAAAGACGTGTATAAAGGATAGAAGCACAGGAGAAAGTTTTGGGAGAACATAGAAACTGAGGATTAGCCCATGTGAAAAAATGAGGCATACATGGCTAACATTTTAAACTGCTCATGCAACCTCCCACCCAAAAGAACAGAGTCATCTCATTGTGGAAGCTGTAGTGTGTCACAGTGTGTCCCACAGTATATCCTTCTTTACTTGAAAATGTTCATAGCAATTAGTCACTGGTCTGGTTTGAAGCCTCTGGCTTGGTCTATACTATGACTGGATCCTCACCAGAACTCTTCTTGGATGTACTATATATACTTGCTGGCGTCATGGAGATCCGATGTGTAAGACTGGTCCCTTCATACACTCTAGTAGTTCACAGATGGGGTAGATGTTTGGATGGGCCAATTCAAAGCCTATCAGGGAATGGGAGGTAGCTGAGTTGGCTAGTCCACTAGCTTTCCAGCACCCACCTCAGCTAAGTGAGCTTTCCAGCACTACCCTGACATCCCCCCAACTCTCTGAATGCAGCAGCCCCTGAGGGACTGAACCAGTTCCTGCTGCACTTACGCTCCCACGCCCTCAGATACCAGGAGGGACAACTCTTCTTGCTGCCCAGGTGAGTTGCAGGACCTGCTCTCCCAGTGTCACAGTCATTGTGAGATGCCACGGGGATGCTGGGGACTGAACCAGCATGCTAGGCAAGAGCAACCAGAACTCTTCATCACTGAGCCATCTCTCCGGCATAAGGAAAACAATTTAAGTAAAAAGTTTCCTGTTCTTAAAATATGTAAGTAAGTAAGCAAGTAAGAAAATAAATGATGTTTGTTGCCAGGCCCAGAATGGTTTAGGATCTTAATCCTACAAATACAGTTACTTTTACTTTCCAAGTGGAGGCTCTTTTAGGCCTTGTGTTTTCTATGTTGGAATCAAAATAATATAGTAAAAGACTGTCTGAAAAACAATCTGGGACCCTCCGATGTCTTTTCCTACCCCATTCCTCAGTCAACCAGGAAAAGATGTAATTTAGCTTTCCATACAGTTAAATTTACATATGGGCTAGTTTTGTCATATAGATCTTCTATAGATTGCCATAAGTCAGGTAAGGAGGAAATTCAGGTGAGGAGGAACTCAGACTTCTTTCACACACTGCCTTGGAGAAAGTGAAAGTGAAAGTGAAAGCGGGAGTGGAAGCAGAAGTGAAAGTCAAACGAAATTCATTTGGTTTTCCATCATCCTTACTCCCAAGCCAAGCCTTTAGCACCATAGCCTCACAGAGCGATCCTCACCTGTGGGTTGAGGCTCCTTTGGAGCTGCATATCAGATATCCTGCATATTGAATATTTGCATTATGATTCATGACAGCAACCGAACTACAGTTCTGAAGTAGCAATGAAATACTTTTGTGGTTGGGGGTCACCATAACAGGAGGAACTGTTTTACATGGTTGCAGCAGTGGGATGGTTGAGAACCACCATCATAGAATGTTTCAGATGTAAACACTAAGAGAACGTAATTTCCAGTTGTGCTTCTTTCTTATTCATAAAAAAACCCAATGAAAAAAATACATCGCCATGAAAAGGACTCACTCACTGGAAGAGCTTGGGTCACTAAACAGAGGGCAAAAATAGAAACAGTCTCACTTACTTAGAGTTTTTATCCTTTATTTTGTTTGGTAAGGCCACGTAAATGTTTTATTCATTTAATAATAAATGTAAAATGTCAGAGGAAAAGACTGATAAATAAATTGACAAGACAGAAACAGCACATTGGCCAGCAAGTGTTGAAGCACTACAGTTAATTTAGAGTTAGGAGAAGCAGTAGCCATGTTTTTCTGTTATCGCCTTAAAAATGGTATTCTTAGGACATAATGGTATGGAAAAATGTTGGTTTCCTATGGGGATAAAACAAGAAAAGCTTTACCTGACAACACATTCTGAAAAAAAATGCAGTTAAATAGATTCTATTTAATGAACCTGTAGTTTTGTATAAATAACATATTCATTAGTGCCCTTCAATGACCCCATAAGTACAAATAAGTGGGCTGGGAATAGGCTAGTGGTTGTGGGTGGATCTAGTAACATTAAACTCTAAATAGGTTATGGATCTTTTGAAACCGGGCTTGAATAATTTGTACCTAACAAGTATGCCTGCTGACAACTAAATACAGAGGAGGGGAGACCATGGTAGATGTGCCTCAGTAGACAGTGCCAAACCCCATGCTTGGTGGGTAATGATAGTGTACTATCAGAGAATTTCATTTAAGAAATCAGACGCAATATTAAAAAGCAAGTGTTCATTCTTTATTCTCTTCTTAGTGGTTAAAAAATTTTGTTTCCTTGCTTTTTGAATCTCTTTATCCCCTCCCCTTGTACAAATTTATATAACACCAAAGACTCTACTGTTAAGTGGCAAAATAACCTTGGCAGACTCCCTGGCTTTTGAACTATGGTCTGGGAATCACAATGCTGCAACAGAATGATGTCAAAAATGTAAAAGGAATAATAGGTTCTTTATTATTATTATTTTATGTGTGTTTTTTTTACTTATTCACTTTACATCCCACTCACTGCCCCCTCTCAGAATAATAGATTCTTAAGTTTGTGTGAACGCTAACCCCACTTCCAATTTCCTCACTTAGCAGGATGACTTTGCCTGCTTTCAGATATTTAATCTGTCAACCGCTCTTTGTTCTTCTGCTCAACTTTCTGAACAGCTAAAGCATATTACCAGGATTTTTATGACGAGTGCCAAAAGGCAAGGCAACACGAAAGAAAATCCATGTGAGAAGAGTATAGACAATGAAGCATCTCTGTGGTCCCCTTCTATATGTATGTATAAGACCTAGGGATAAGTATGGATCTGATAGCAAAAAGGCTATTACATATTTGTTGTTTTAAAAAATAGAGTTTACAGGGGCTGGGGATTTAGCTCAGTGGTAGAGCGCTTACCTAGGAAGCGCAAGGCCCTGGGTTCGGTCCCCAGCTCCGAAAAAAAAGAACCAAAAAAAAAAAAATAGAGTTTACAGAATTGTTCCTCGAGCATCTTCCACAGAACACTGCACTGAGCAATAACCATTGTTTATTAATGAAATACATTGCCTGGGTTGTTGGGGTACTCTGATATTTTTCTGTTAAATACTTTACACATGTGATTTCTTTCAAGACAGAAAAAAGCTGTAAGAAAACATTAGAGCAGTAACTGTGTGTGATATGCGAGGGCAGCCTGTTTTCTCTGTGTGGAAATGAAGATGTCCTTCTTATTCCAAGGAGGTCAGTCCTTATACTGAGAGGAGTTCCCATTCCTAGAGTAAACACCTCTTTGTCTTCAGGCCCAAACAGTGTACTATATAGATATATTAATTGCAACTAACCCCTTATTCTGCAAGTTTTTCCTTGATAATTTTGTTCTTTATTATTCAATATTAAATATTCAATATTCTAGCTTCCATCCCTACAGTAGATATCTCTTTGTCTTCAGGCTCAAGCAAGCATTTTATATAGATAGTTTAACTGCAACGAGCCTCTTGCTTTGAAAGATTGTTTCCTCGTGTTTCATCCTTTAGTTTTCAGGCTCTACCTGTCTGTAAACTCAGCCCTGGGAGGCCAAGGCAGAGAGATCAGAATTGATAAAAAATTCAATTAGCCTTAGTTACATAACAAGCCTGCCTGGGATAGTTTTATTGAGAACTATCTCAATAAAACACAAGGTAAACATTTTAAAAAAAAATTCAAGATCTAACATAGTGGCGTGTGATGTACTGAGCTGAAATAAACGATGTTTTATGGACTTTCATTCTGTAGTCACCTGGTAGCAAGAGGGAGTCATCCTTCTATGTTTTTGCAAGAAGATTCTGTGTAAGGATTGTGTGCTAACCAGTCACACCTCTGGCAACTCCTGTCAGAAGAATCTTACAACGGAATTGAGAAAGAAAAATGGGGCCCAAGCCTGTCATCATTATTCAGATGACCATTCTAAACAATCTAACGTGCTTAAAGCTCTTCCTAAACAAATCCTACAGGGTTTTGTTTGTTTTGGAAGAAGGGCTTCTCCACCTCCAAATTATTATCTGATCCATTCTATAAGGAGAAAGGAATGGATTCCTCACTAGTAGCATTTCTTTCTTAAAAGCTGGTGGGGGAGTAAAATAATCCAGATGTAGAAACCTTGCTAGAGGTTCAGGGATCTCAGTTTTTGGAAGTGCTTGTCTGGTTGTCAAAACACAGGTTGGTTATTAGATGCAAACATTTAGCCCTGCCTCTTCTTTTCCTGCCAAGTATTAACAGCATATTACTGCATGTTTATTCAGTTTTGTGATTTACTTCAAGTCCTGAAACAGAATGAATTCCCGCTATGCTTCTGTCCAGCCAGGGCTGTGGTTAGATGCTGATGTTCTGAGTTCCAACCATATTAATTGCTGGATAAAGGCCGTAATCCTCCTCTCTTTGAAGCCCAGGCCTGGTTTTTAGGCAACACTTCAAAAGGAAAGCACAACGAAGGAGGCATATTTCCTACCATCTTTGAGTTGGCATGATTTACTCAGCTTGTACTAAACACATGTGCCTTACATATTTGGCTCTCCGAGCAAACAGTTTATTTTAATATTAGAAAGCAAAAGAAAAAACCTTCCATGAGCCAAAATCTGACCTGCAATTTTTTTGTGAAGTATTTTGATGGTTTAAATTGCATTTAGAATGAAAATAACCAAGTCATTATTTTCTTACAGTAGAAAACCTCCCTCCCTCCCTCCCTCCCTCCCTCCCTCCCTCCCTCTCGCTCTCTCCCCCTCTCCTTCCACCCTCCTTTTTCCGCCTCTTCCTTTCTTCCTTCCTCCATCATCTCTTATTCTCTCTCCTATCCTGGCTTTCTCCTTTTTTTTTTACATATTTTAGTGTAATGTAGTATGAAGCTATTATCAGTCTGAGTCCACTAGGATTGATGACAAAACCTACGCAAATAAGACATTTCAAACATTCTCCAATTGTTATAGCCCTTGGAAGCCTTTTAAAACCTAATATTAAAATCATATATTTAATATTCATACCAGAGAGAGAGAATTTTTTTAAACCAAGGTTTTAAAGTAAAGAAGGGTGAGGTCTAAATTTTCTGTGAATATCTGAACAAAACCAGTTATCAAATCCACCAGAGACAAGGTAAAAAAAAAAAGATTCAGATGAAGTAGTGGTCAAGACAGAACTTCTGCTTGATGACTTTCCATCTCTTGCTCCGGTGGTACTCACGGAGGATTTCCCAAGTGCACTAGTGTGCTACGTGTGAGAAAGATCAACAGTGTTTCAGATCAAAGAAGGGCCTTGCTGCATGGTCTTTCTTAGGAGACTGTCATTCACGCCATTATGGCTCATTTGCGCAAGATTTTCATGCAACATGAGCCTTTGTTTTGATGGCAGTGAATTGACAAAAAGACAAGACCAAGCTTCATCCCATGTCCTAGTTAGTCAGTCTGTGGGGTATCTCGGTCCCAAAGAACTTATCTGTCACACAGGCAACTGTTAACTCAGTCGTGGGTTGGCTGTTTCCCTCCTCGACTCTCCTTGTTTTAAGGTGAAAAACTTCTTAAGTGTGGACAAAGATCAGACAATGCCTACTTGTGGTAGATTAGATGCAGCCCAAACAGGCAGTTTGCGATACCCTATTCAAAAGAGCACATTAGCAGCCGGTTTAGTCAGGCGCTTTTCCTCCCGTGCTTTCTGCCACGCTTATTTTGATGTTAAAATAACTGGAAGAGTTGGAAAGTTATGCCTGAGCTACATTCAAAACTTTTCCTGACGCGGGATTTCTGTTTTTCTTTTACTTAGTTTCACGGCTCTGCATAGAATACATATTTACATATCCCAGTCACTTACATTCTCCGTCTCTTTATGCATGTCAAACTAGGGAGAGGGTAGGTGCTACTGCTATTTCATTGATGTTTAAGAATGAAAATCAAGGGGCTGGGGATTTAGCTCAGTGGTAGAGCGCTTACCTAGGAAGCGCAAGGCCCTGGGTTAGGTCCCCAGCTCCGGAAAAAAAAAAGAACCCCCCCCCAAAAAAAAAAGAATGAAAATCAAACGTTAAAAAAATGGCTGATTATGTGGCTTTAAAAAGGATACTGTCATATTAATGCTAGCATATATTCCACTAGCTCGTCTATATTTAGCTGTACCAAGTATACATGTAAGAAGAAAAGAAAAATCAAGAGGCTTTTAAGTATGAAATTAAGTGTTAAGAGCCAACAATGGAAACTGCATTAAAACATAATCACATTTGAGTTTCTGATTTCTCAGCAAGTACATTTTAAATCTGGAGCTGTCATTCAGCCTTGGCCCTGACAGATAAGGAACTGGTTAGTTTTGCATAGCACTAATTCACTTTAGATATTTCAGAGCACCTACCTAACACATGAAATTTTCAAGTTTGATTTTATACCGATAGATTATCAAAAGTTGCATTGATAAGATTGTCTCTAATCTGTTTTATTTTTGATTGCTTTAAAATTACTTCTAGCAATCATATAAATGAGAAAATTAAATAAAAGTAAATTCATGGGATTTTGATGCTCATGAAAATGTTTGAAAATCTAAAACCTATAATATTCTGTTAAGACAGAAATATATATGTATGTGTATATATATCATTAGAATTATTTTTTTCCATTTAGCTTTGATTCATTAATGAAAAAATGTTATATTTGTTACATGATAAGGGAACACTTCTAAATTTTAAGAGTGCCTTAAAAACCATACAGAAACTAGCATGTTTAGTGAAATACCTTTAAAATATATGGCTGCTTAGAAAAATAGAGAACAAAGGTAGCCACTGATTGGAATATTTTTCTTAACCTGTACTTTGTAAAATTTCGAAAACCCAAAACACTGTAGAATACTATTGAAAGCACACAGTCCCTACTCAGAATCATCTTTATATGTATTTCATCCTTTTCCTCATCCCATCCAAAAATAATGACATCCTTAAATTTTCAGCTTACATCTCCTGGGCACCCGGCTATTTTTTACATAACTACAGTGACAGAAAATCGAAATATACAAACTCTAGTTACTAGAGTGTCTAAAATAATTCACAGATAATTAGAACTTGAGGATAATTAAAAATAATTATTTCTACAATTACACGTACAATTCTAATACTTTACTACCTAAGTATTTTCAGTTACTTTAAGTCTAAATACAGACTTTAAACATTAATAATGTGATTAGAATTTACTGGCAGGTATTGAAAACAAAGACTAAATTAATAGATGAGTGTGTTTGATTTGGAAACACTTTCAAAATACATGAGCAGCAGCGCCCTCTACATTTGGATAGCATATGACGAAACTTTTTTCTAAAGGAACTTTTCTCAGTGATCTCTGTAGGTTTGGGGTAAAGGATGTGATTGTAACATACAACATTGTAGGCGATTTCTCATATGAGTTTGGGCTATTTTAATTTTGTGTAGAAAGCCCAGACTTGGAAACTTTAATAGCACACCATTCAGAAAATAAACCCAATGGGAATTGACAGTCAAGAGAGAGAGAGAGAGAGAGAGAGAGAGAGAGAGAGAGAGAGAGAGAACAAACAAAAAACAAAACAAGACTATCTATCTATCTAGCAAATATTAAAATCTGTTCCAACATATTTAATCATGTTATCCAAGTGGACCTTCAAAACTCAGTTTTAAATAGTTATAATTGTCCTATTATTCTTTATGGCTTAGATGAATAATACCCTATAATGTTTTCAAGTTCAGGAACAAATGAAAAGGTTAAAAGAAAAAAAGCAAACAAACTCTGCTTTCTAGTGTCAGTATCTAATATAAAAGTATAGAGACTTACAAATATTGTGTTTAATGTATTCTCATGAAATAAAATTAGGTAATATTTAATGATTTTGAAAATCCCTTCTTAGATTTAATCATAATAGAAAAGTTTATGAAATTACATAGACATAAATATAATCGGTCATCCTACACATAGACTGTATGCACTGCCTGCGACTAATTATCACACCGCCCCTTAACAGAATTGTACATTACCTATTGAATAGTCAAGAGAAAAAAACATAGACCCACCTATAGTAGATTTTTATAAAACAGAAGACAAATTCAATACAGATTTGTGTCTCCTTTTTAACTATAAATACTTTATTGCTTATCAATTTCAATTGATTTAAGTAATCCATTCAGTTAAAAAATATATGCTTATTAGTAATAAAATCAATCCAGCGTACTGGTGCTGAAAGGCATAGTTCATAATTCTGATACAACTTTTTTCTTTAAGACAAATGGTATATATTTAAAAATATGACGTTTGCTTAAATATATTCTCTTAAACGTAAGTTTAATACTGTGCTGCTGCTATTCTTCGAAGGAACTAAAATAAAATAGCCTAAAGCAAAAATCATTTCGTAAATTATCTGTAAGCTTCCAGTAGTCAAAGAGCAGATTAAAGGACCTTAAGCCAGTTGTTCCTTAAAGGTTAACAGTTTCAGTGCCAGAGTCACAGTGTTTTACATGGAAATCAGTGACAGAAAAGTCTTAAAAATCAACAAGTATGTTTTATGCTTTAAAACTCAACAACTTCAATACCTCAAATGAACTCCTGGAGAATATTTTATATATTGTAAGTCAGTAAATCTGAATAATCAAGTCACTTGAGAGCGGGAAATGTTCCCTTAAATTATGCACTGAGGCTTTTCTTGCCTTTCAGTGCCAGAAAAAAATCCTAGAATGGGCTCTAAATTTCTAAGGACAAAATGCCAATGACTCGGGGGATCATCTTGTTCATTTTAAGAGCAAATTAAAACAGTGGAAGAATATGGTGCAAATAATTGTTTCATATGCTCTTTGCTGGTGACTGCTGCAATCATCAGGCCTGATTTACAAATGTAGACTTGAAGGTTTCTCAGCTTCCTGCCGGGTAGAAGACTGTTACCTTGGCACTTGTCCCTTCGCCCTTGTAATCACCACTCAAAACTAGGTGCTGGTACGTCCAATTCCCAGTCGCTTGATTGAACACCTCATTCTGTGCTAACAAGGTGAGGTATTTGAACAGGGACTCCAGTTGGAAGATCGTTAATGGTTTTGCTCATTAAGAGTTGCTCTGCTAGTTTTGGTAATTTGGTAACTGTCTAAATCTCAAGCAGATTTCCCGGCTCAGCCTAACGGAGGAGACATTTAAGATGGTAACAGTAATACCTCTGTTTCACATTGACAAGGGGAGTGTACTGCCTATTGTCTGGGCTAGGTGTTGCAGGACTAATGAAGTTCACTCGGGTGCCCAGGTTTATTTCCAGTTGTTTTAAAAGTATGATTAAAACAGAGCCAAGTGAAGTTGAAGATAAAAACCATTTTACTAGGTGAGATTTGCTCCAAATTAAAAACAAACAAACAAACAAACAAACAAAACCCCAAAAAACAAACAATTTCTTCATAAACATGAGAAACGGTAGCAGTTTCCATCTTTATTTTTGATAAAATTAAAAATCTACTTTTCTTTTGACAACTTTGTTTTCACAAGCAAGTATATCTTAAAAAGCACCTAAGTTCATATTTCTGTTTAAAATTTGAACCGTGTTGGTTTTTAAAATGTATTCCAGAAATGATTTCGAGTGCATTTCTTTACATAGCTCTTTTGTTTTGAAAGACAGAACATATCAGCAGATACCTGTTTCTGTTTAATAGTCATTTAAGACTATGTTAGATATTATCTGAATATGTAAATGTATCTTTTAACCCCTCCCAACAGCCTCCCCATTCCCGCTTTTCAGAGATAGATATATGATCTTGAATATGTGTTATGATTTAAATGCACTTGTTTCCGTGGAAAAGTACGTGACAATATCAAATCATTTGGTGAGTTTTTAAAATACATCAATATTTCATGGAAGATCTGCTTCCCAGGGTGAGTTAGGAAGACTAAATTAAGTGCAAAAGTATTTATACACTATTTGTTCATTTAAAAGCTCGAATGTGTTAAGATTTGAGAGAACATTTTGAAAATAAGTTTTCTTACACATTGTTGTTTTTAATTTTTTAAAAATTTGGCAGCAACATCACCAGATATTTAATTATTTTAATGATTTGGATGATTGCCATATAATCGTGTAGATAAAAAGGTAGGAGTAGAAAGTCAGCTAAGGTGTAGGGTTTTCCCGTACTGAGCAAAGGGGTTTCTTAAATGTGGTTTGTGTGGCATTTTTCTTCTGCATCACCTTTATATCCCTACTGACTTACTGTGGCAATGCAGTGATTATGGAGATTTTGGTGATCACTTATTGGGATGATTATTTTGTTTGCTTTATTTTGCTTCGAGTTCAGCTGGGAGTCTTTTGACAGCACGAAAAGGCAGAAGTTTGCTACAGGCTTATTTTTAACACTTTAGAAACCTGCCTACTAAACCTGCAACTTTTCTCTTTTAATTGGAATTGAATGCAGACAATGACATGTGTGTATGCATATGTGTGTATGTGTGTGTATGTGTGAGTGTATGTGTGTATGTGTGTATGTGTGTGAGTGTATGTGTGTATGTGTGTATGTGTATGTGTGTATGTGTATATGTATATTCGTAAAAATGACCACCCTACTGTGTAAGTAGTTCCTGTTTTGTCATTAATAAAGCCCATAGCTATTTAAATTAATTCTAGACTCACCACAGTAATAGGATATCATTTTTGTCCTATTAGATATACTGGTGTGTGGATATAAAGATTACTTGACCAAATTTTTCACATGTTAAAATTTTGTCTGGGGGAGCACCCTCTCAGAGGCAAAGGGGAGGGGAATAGGGGAAAGAACTCTGCCAGGGGACTAGGAAGGGGAGTCCATAAGTGTGAAGTAAATAAATAAAATAATTAATTAATAAACAATTCTGTTACAGAAAGTTGAAACAGATGGCTGTAGTTTCATCTTAACAGATTTTAATCAGCTAACATGAAAAATACAACTTTTTTTAGGATTATATATCATTAAAGTATTTAATATGTCTTGGAAAAGTCAGAAAATAATTTATAGATTTTTCCCCATATTCCATTGTTCGCTATGCAGTTCCACAGAGGGATAATTTGAAACTTTGCCTTTTCCAATTGGGAGTTAGTTTTAAACATTCTCCCATATACTTAAGCAGGATGCATTTGTTTGAAAATAAAGTTATGACTTTCAAATATATCTGGCCATAATCACAGGTATTTAAACAGTTTATTGTGCTGTATCTGCATTTAGCTGTAAGGAAGAAGTAAGCTATTTTTAAACTTCAAATATTAAACACCTCATTTGACTGCTATTCCTAATGGCCTGGTTCTCCACAGAGACTTACGTATACCCACACGCATGTAAGTATTGTTTTTGTTAATATTAATTGCTCATAGTTGGCAGCTCAAAAAATTTAAAATCTTGATATTGATAATAAATTTCTCCTTGTAAAACCATCATTGTCTTTCATGACTATGTGTCTGGAGCTAGGGTAGTTGAGTCCTAAATTGATAAGGTTTGACTTGAAAGTTAAAGCCTACAATCTCAGTAGTAGCTAATCGAGACGCTACGGTTTAAAACTTATTATTTTGGAATTATTTTATTGGTTCCGTGATTATTTTTTAAAAATTCCCAGTGGTCTAGCAAAGTATGATGCCTCATTTTTCCGCCAGCTTTAACAACTAAATGTTTAGTCTAGGCTGGACTCTCCAAGCATTTGAAGATAGCTTGCTTCTGTGACCAGGTATTTGTTACGCCTTAAACTGGTTGATAGCGTGCATTGCCTGTTTAGCATATAAAATACATTCGTCTAAAACCCAGCATCACAAACACCAGGCACAGTACCACACACACGTAATCTCAGTACTTTGTAGGGGTAGACAAGTTCAAGGTCATCCCTGACTACACAAAAACTTCAAAGTCAACTAAGCTGTATGAAACCCTGTCTCAGAAACAAACAAAAACAAATGAACAGATTAATTAATATAAAATATGAAAAATGAAAAATACCTTCAAGCTATTATATGTTAACTCACCGATGCAAAAATCAGAAACAGAACCGAAGAAACTAAGTTATTCTGGAGTGACGAGTGAATTTATGAAGCAGACTGTATTTCGTAAAATTGAATTCGTCTATTTTTATTCATATATTTTCTAGGCTACTATCTTGATATTTGAGAGCTACATAGGATTCTTCTATGTTCCTCTTTCTAAAACGCACCCATCGTACTGACCTGGGTATGGTCTGTTACTACCTCTGAAGCCCCACAGGTCTAGCTGTATAGCCCTGACTTCCATGCGTTCTCACTCTTGTATCCGACCAAAAATTATATGCTCTCTAACATGGTGCATAGCACATATTCTAAGCTACAGAAGTGATAAGCTCATTTAGAAAAACAACCATTTGGTAGCACAGGATGAGGGAGAACTCTCTACTAGTTGTTAAAGATCACTCAAAATAATTATTTTTCCTTTTAAAGAACTAATGTAGGATAGGGTTGTAAAATAGCTCAGTAGTTATGAGCACTGGCTGCTCTTCCAGAGGACAAACATCCATATAGTCACTCTCAACTATCAGTAATCCCAGTTCCAGAGGATCCAACACTACCATACAAACGTACATGCATGGAAAATACCAACACACAAAAAACATAAGTACTTAAACTATTTTTAAAATGTAGGTATAATTTTAATAAAATATTACCATATATGGGACTGGAGAGATATAGCTGAACAGTTAAGAGCACTTGCTGCTTTTGTCGAGGACAATGGTTCAGTTCTGAGCACATGCATTAGGTGGCACACAGCCAGATGGTAACCACATTTTCAGGTGATCTGACACCTTCTGACTTCTGGGAGCACCAAGCATGAGCACTCATGTATGTAGACACTCATGGATATACATAAAATAAAATTAAAATATTAACATGAAGATGGATGTATTGTAGTATAATTTTTATAGTAAAAATTTAATAATTAAAATTATGATTTTAGCTTAAAAGAAAAAAGACTGATGAAGCAAAATCTAATTATGGAATAAAATGTTGCATAGTTAAATTAGAATTGTTTAAGAAAAGTACCACAAAACATCAGAACTTTCAGATTCTGTTCATTCAAATTATTATTTGATTTTCAAGGAGTGTATTCTGAAAATAAGTCTAATTTGAGTAATTTAGAAAAAGACACTACAATATTTCTTGATGCCCTAGTGTAGGGGAATGTCAGGGCAGGGAGGCTGGAGGGAGTGGGTGGGGAAACACCCTCATGGAGGCAGGACTGGGGGAATGGAATGGGGGATTTCTGGAGGGGAAACTGGAAAGTGGGATAATATTTGAAATGTAGATAAAGAAAATATCCAATAAAAATGGAAAAAATAATAAAGAAAAGTCTATTTTAAAGAAAAAAAATACCACCTTGCTCCTACAGGCTTGAAGTTCACACACACATACACACACACACACACACACACACACACACACACACACACACAAAACTTTTGAAGTGTATAAAAATTCAATAAACAAAGATCCAAGGTAGTTCTTTCTTAAATACGTTGACTACAAACACTTGGTGTTAACTCAAGTTGACCTGATGTAATACAGATACAAAACTCTAATTTCAACCATAATAATGCAGGTTCCTGCATAGAAAGACAGAAACTGTGCTATCGTTAAATTAATTCTCTTCATTGCTAAGGGTTGCACATGCATTGCCATCAAGTAAGGATTTGCTTCAAAGATCAGAGACCAAAACCAAAGTTCCAAGGATGTTTGCTTCCCGTTAATATTTTTCTGTCCCATAATTCTTATTTGTACATCAGAAATCTTGCCCCGATGAACTCATATACTACTGGTAGAAGTGTGAATTAATGCAGCCAATATGATAATCAGTGTGGATGCTCTGGAAAAAGTTAACCATGCCCCAGAGTTATCTGCCTCATGGTCAGCTAACCAATTCTGTGTATACAGATTCTTCCTTCGAAAATCTTCTTGTGAAAGAAACTCCTGGATACTCAGATTTGATTTGGAAAACGAAGTTTACTTTAAAATATTAGAAATATAAAGCATATTACTTCCGTTTTCTAGGACCCGAGCTGGGAGATGAATTTGAACAATAACACTGGACCACATTTCTCTGTTCCATATTGGAAGTTTGAAGAATATTAGCTTGGCTGTCTTTATTATTCTACATCTATCAACTCAATTTTGATGATGGGTGAATATCATATTTAGATGTCCAGATTAATAAATAAATTTTGTACCTCACTCAAGTCCATTGTTATTTTCCATGAGTACTATTTTGACAAATTAGTCAGGGGGATAATGAGGAATGGTAGAAATGTATCAAAAAGGATAGCTTATTTAAAATAAATATCGTAACACCATTGCTACATTTAGACTTCAAAAAATGTTTAGGATATAGTAATTGCTAAAATTATAGAAATAAACTATTGACTGTCAAACATTTAGAGAAAAAGCAAGTGGGACAAACACTTCAATATAAAATTGAAAAAGAGTCAGAGAAAAATATATTTGTTTATCTGTATTTAATAGAGTCTGATGAAGATCAGAACCTTTTTCTGACACTTGATAAAATCAATAAGTGCAAATAGATTAAAATTTTTGGTTCCCATATTTTGTTTTATAATCTCTCTCTCTCTCTCTCTCTCTCTCTCTCTCTCTCTCTCTCCACACACACACACACACACACACACACACACACACACACATACACACACGAAGATACCTTTTTATTTCTGTGCCAACATGTCTACCAGAAACAATGTAAACAAGGAAGTATTTTGGTTCATGGTTTAAGACAATACAAACATCATGGAGAGGGAAAGCAGCCAAGCTTGGAAGCCAGGGGGTCTGTCTGCACTCTAGGGGCTCGTGGCAGATGGGTGGAGTTCTGTCTCTACTAGGGGTGCTAATGTCATGGATTATGACAGCTCTGAGGGTCAAAAAGCAGAGAAGGCCCAGTTTAAGAGAGACTGCCTGTCCTTTCCCAGACCCACCCCTACTATTCTGTATCCACCAGCCGAGACCCATATCTAAAGGTTTCTATGACCTCTTCCTAAAGTGCCAACACTTGTGGCCCAAATCTTTAAAAGAAGAAAAAGAAAAGTCTGTGGGAAATATTTTATATCATAACCATAATATTTTACCACCCCTATAAGTGCATGGCTTTCTAAAGAAAAGTGTATTTAGCTTAATCTCAGAAATATCTATAGTCCTTTCCCCCTTTATTTATTTATTTATTTATTTATTTATTTATTTATTTATTTATTGGTTTGATTGTTTGTTCATCCATTCATTCATTCATTCATTTTACATCCTGATCGCTGCCCCTACCTCCCAATCCCCCACACAGTCCCTTCCCCCACAGAAGAGAGTCCCATCCTCTCCTCTGGGAGGGAAGGGCCTTTTGGGTATCCCCTCATGCTGGCACATCAAATCCTCTGCATGTTTAGGCACATCCTATAATCGTTTTAGTTATATTTTTTATCTAATGCATGTGTGTGTAGACCTGCATGTGCACATGCACGTGCATGTGTGTGCATGTGTGCATTTGTGTGTGCTCTGATGCACATAAGGAAGTGGGGCTCAGCATTCATGAGTTGGTCCTTGCCATCCTCCATATGAACGTGGTGGAGCAAACCTAGGTCTTCAGGCTCTGCAGCATGGGACTTGACACGCTGAACCATCTTGCTAGCTCAGCATCTACATTTCAAACACGTGGGTCTGTGGGCGCCATTTCATTATTACCAACTAATAGACAACACTCATAAACCAGAACAACCCAAAATTTAGAATGAGATAGTGGGAAACAGTATTAATATGGATGTGTTTCACCTGGTCACATAAAATTCAAACACGTAAGATCAAGACAGGTAAAACCAAATAATGCAAAAATCTTTCTGTTACTCAACAGCTGAATTTAGCAAGAATTACACATTTCAAATACACCAATTTTGATTTGAAAATTAAAGTTTACTTTAAATGTTAGAAATACAAACCATATTATTTCTATTTTCTAGTTTTCATTAGGTAGGTTGCCAGATAATCAAAGGATTAAGGTACGAGGTCAAATTTAATACAACATATTCCCAAATCTGACTTCAAAATTCTTTGTTTTCTTGTTTAAAGATCCTAACCTAAGTACTTTTTTTTTTGTTTTTCCCCTTGCTTTTCTAACAAAAAATTACCAAGCGGTATTAAATCCCAGCTCTCACAGGAAGGAGAGACTACAGATGAGAAAGTGTTTACTTAGTACAGCACTCTCTCTGGGCAGAGAAAATCACATTGCTATATCTAATTCTGTAGACAACAGACTCCTGCATGTTTTGACACTCACATTGCCTGTATAGATGAAGTGCATAAAGTCTTTGAATCCCATTACTATGTATTCTGGATGCCAAGAAGAAAATCATAAGACGTGGACATTCTAAATTTATTTTGGTAAGTAAGCTTAATGAGGAGATCTTGTTAATAATAAATAAAATGAGATGCAATATAAAAAAGTTATGATATTCAACACTGTATTTGGTTGTTTAAATTGGACTACATTATTTTGTTCTGAAGCTTGCTTGATAATGTGGCACTATGTCATTTGGACTCCTTTTTAGGGAAGCACAGATTGGGTATTTAAATACAAAGAATGCAGAGAGCATCCAGTTGTATCATAGCTTCTCAACTTGGCGATGCTCTTTTTTATGTGTAGCTAATAGATACAATCAGCCTATACTCACAGTGAAATGCTGGACTAATGCTCACATGTGCTAAAGTATAGCATTTTCTTTTCAGATGGGAATTATGAAATTGAGCAGATTAATCAGAAACTTTGAAACTAACTTCTAAAATTATGATGTTTTGGTGTTTGAGTTTACATCATGTTATAAACTCACTGGCTGGGTATTAACACTCTGTACAGCCTCAATGCTAACACCAAACACCAAAGCATCATTAACTTAAGCATGGTGTGTGTTCTGGGAAGGCTATCTCCACTGAACTCCCCTGCACAGAAAATAACCTGCTTTCCATACGATATTTTAACACTTCTGTATTATTCTCCAGAATAGGAGAAACTGGACAAAGCAAAGAAGGGCATATTTGGTTATTTTCAGAACTGCTGGCTAAAGTACTAAAAATAAAAATAAAATTGGAGTACCTTTTCCTTTCTCATTTTCTTTGTTATTTTTTTCTGTTTAATAGCCATTATTTCTACTTGTCATTCTTATTTATTATGACTATATTTTTGGAAAGTAGGACACTGCTCTTGGTTGAACTCTTTTCTCTGAGTGCTTTCGACCTGTGGTCTTATCCTACCATACATCACCATAGAACTGACACAAAGACAGCATTAAACCCTGGGTCCAAGAGTGCTTGAGTAAGGCTAGGGAAAAACCAGCAAAATGATTGCTCTTGTTGTCCCACTGGCCCAGTGAGGTTTTCCATTAAAAATACCAACTTTTCCAAACAAGTTTGTGCATGTAAACAGGTCCATAGTTGAACCAACCATTTTCAGAAAGAAAATAAAAACAAAACAAAACAACAACAAAAACCTAGTTTGTCATCACCTTAGTTTTATTTGAAAATACCACATAATTTGATTTTACCATTTATATCTACTGACATTAATTTTTTTGTATATTCTGTATGAATGCTTCCTGCTCCTATTTCTCCACTAAAGGCTCAGTAGTGCTTGCTAGAGTACGGAGGATAGAAAACAAGTAAGGATGGCTGAGTGTACAGGGGGAAACAGGACAGAAATAATTAACACTTAACAGTAACTGTTAAGTAACACTTAACAGTAAAATTGCAAAAAAATTACAAAATACTTTAAATATTTTAGAGAAGATTCAAAAATATTTTTTCAACAGAAAGCATTAGTCTTTGAGTAGATATGTCAATAACCCCAATATGAGGATTTCATGCAGTGTTCTTACAGTAGAACATAACACTGTACCCATAAATATATGCAGAGATTATGTGCCGCTTAAAAAGGAACAAACTAGTTTAGTTTGCATACTGTTCAGTGTAGCTCAACCTAAGAACAATGCAGTAAGATTGTTTCTTTTAAAATAAAATAATCAACTAATTTAGGCCAGGGCTGCCTCTGGGAAGTAGAGGGAGAGAAGGATCTGGGAGGGAGAGAGGAAGAGGGAAAAGGGAGTGGGGGGCAGTTCAGATATGGGAGATGGGGGAGAAGTATAGAGGGTCAGAAATTTGAAAGTAGATGTGTATCGGGGGTTGGGGAGGAAAACTGAGGGTAGCCACTAGAAAGTCCCTGATGCTAGGGACCCAAGAGAATCCCAGGACGCAACAGGAAGGACATTAGCTGAAATAACCAACAAAGGGGAGATAGGACCTGTAGAGACCATATCCAGTGGACAGGCACTGCCCTGGGATGGGGCCACCCACCCACCTTAAAAATATTAATCCAGAATTCCTCCTGTGAAAAGGAAATGCAGAGACGAAGAGTAGAGCAGAGACTGAAGGAAAGGCCATCCAGAAACTGCCCCACCTGGGGATCCATACCATCTGTAGACACCAAACCCAGACACTATTGCTGATGCCAAGAAATGCTTACTGACAGGAGCCTGGTATAGCTGTATCTAGAGAGGCTCTGCCAGAGCCGGACCAATACAGATGCGGATGTACAGGCCAAACATTGGACTGAGCAAGGCGACCTCAATGGAGAAGTTAGGGCAAGGACTGTAGGAGATGAGGGGGTTTGCAACACCATAAGAAGAAAAACAATATCAACCAACCAGGCCCCCAAAGCTCCCAGGGACTAAACCACCAGCCAAAGGGTACTTGGCTCCAGCTACACATATAGCAGAAGATGGTTTTGTCTAGCATCAATGGGAGGAAAGGCCCTTGGTCCTATGGAGCCTTGATGACCCAGGATAGGGAATGCTGGGCAGGTAGGGGAGCATCCTCATAGAGGCAGGGTATGGGGGGGAAGAGGATAGGGGGCTTGTGGAGAGGAAGCCGGGAAGGGGGATAACATTTATGTAAATAACCAATCAAAAAAGAAAAAAAACCTAAAGAACAAACAAAACAAAACAAACACACACACACACACAAAAAAAAAAAAAAAAAAAACAGGGACCTATCATGACTACCCTCTGAAAGGCCCGACAAGCAGCTGTCAGAGTCAGATATTTACACCCAACCAGAGGACAAAAGCTGCTGATCCCTGTGGTCGAATTAGAGAAAAGCAGGAAGAAGCTGAGGAGGAGGGCAACCACATAGGAAGATGCACAGTCTCAACTAACCTGGACTCCCCCAGATCTCTCAGATACTGAGCCATCGACCAGGCAGCATATACCAGCTGATATGAGCCCCCCTCCCTACAGAGGGGTGTATACAGCAGAGGACTGCCCCGGTCTGGACTCAGTCAGAGAAGATGCATCTAATCCTCAAGAGACTTGGGACCCCAGAGAATGGGGAGGTTTGGTGGGGCAGGGTTGGGTGAGGACATCCTCTTGGAGACGTGTAGGGGGGAAGGTTGTGGGAGGGGAGTGGGGAGGTGTGGGATGTGGAGTAGTCTGAGAGTAGACCGGAATAGGGATAAAGTCTGGACTGTAACAAAAGATTAAAGAATTAAAATAAAAAAAATGATCAGAGGGGGGAATAAAACTAAAATAATAAAAGTAAAAATTCTATATGATAGTAGTTTTAGCATCCTTTTAAAAATTGCTTTTCCTGGGGGGCTGGAAGGGGGTGGTTGGGGAGGGGAATAGCCTTATAGAAGAAGGGGTGGGGTGGGGATAGGGGGCTTATGTCTGGGAAACCAGAAAAGGGAATAACATTTGAAATGTAAATAAATATCCACTAAAAATAATAATAAAAAAAGAGTAAAAAAATGTGCTTTTCCAGGGGATGGTATTACAAGTAGCCACTACTCCTTTTGGCTTTGGCGTGGGACCTGGAAAATGAACTCCAGTCTTTATTCCATTGCAGCAGGAGCTTTATCCATTGTGCCATCCCTTGCCCAGTTCTGACTGTAAGAGTCTTTTAAAGAATTACCGAAACTGATGGAAACTCACAGCATCAGTTGTTTTGGTGGTGGTGGTGCCGCCTTTGGCTTATGGACTCAGTTTCTGTTCCCTATGGAGTGAAACTGGAATTGCGTTCTTCATTTACTACAATGTAAATAAAACATTTTAGCATAATCTAATATAAATTTGTCATGTTTTTACAATCTTTGATGAAGCTTGAAAGAAAATAACAGCATGTGACATCTATTAATTAAAAAGGACATCCATATTTTTCCTGTACCACATCTTATTTGTTTCTTGAACCTAAGAGGTAATAACCCAACACAATTTTTGATACTTGTATGTAGCTACCATTAAGGAAATGTAAACTCAGCTTGGCAGTGAGATAAGACGGTAACCACTCAGGGAGGAGAGCAAAAAGGAATCCATAGAAAGACAAAAAAGACGAAAGATTCTGAAGTTGTATAATCATGACTTTACTAATTTGCAAAGTAAAATGATTTTATACCTCTATTCTCCACCAAACAGGACTAGTATTAATATGTATGATTGCCTACCAGAAAAAAATGGAAATTGTAGCAATATGAACTTGAAAGGGGGGGAGGCTCAGCTGTCCCTTTATGGGAACCTGTGATCATGTATAGTAAATATTTATGGGGCATGTTGGTATTGAAAAGCTAAATTAGATTACTACTGGGTATTTCTTTCTAAACCCTGAAATTCCATTTCTCTATATTTAACAACTGTAAAAAATATTTACCATGGTTTATTTACTTTCTTTT
The DNA here is from genome assembly GCF_021556685.1 of Rattus norvegicus. Classification (NCBI taxonomy): domain Eukaryota; kingdom Metazoa; phylum Chordata; class Mammalia; order Rodentia; family Muridae; genus Rattus; species Rattus norvegicus. The sequence continues at coordinate 99,482,080 of NC_141541.1, read as the reverse complement.
AATTCTTTCCCCCTTTATTTTTATTAGTCTTTTTGAGAATTTTGTACTACGTTTTAAAAAATATATTTTCTCCCTTCTACCAACCACTTCCACTCACACTTCCCCGCCACCGTACCCATCCAACATTGTGCCTGCTTTTTTTAAAAAAAACCTATCATCGAATGTGTGGTGCTGTGCATTCTCAGATATACGCTTTTCCCCTGGAGCACTCTCTGTTCACCAAGGCCGATCTCCTTCAAGAAAACTTACTCTCCCTCTTCCATGAATTGCCAAATGCTCCTCAGATAGGGAGGAGTTTCTCTGGCTTGATCTTGCACAGATCTTGTGTTTGCTGCCTGCCATGATTGTTATGATTTCACGCCTGCAACTACGCTACTGTGTTTAGAAAACTCTGTTTCCTTGTAGCCGTCTACGACTGTGGCTCTTATCATTTTTCTGACCCCTCTTCTGCAGTAGATGAGCCTGAGCCTGGGAGGAAGGATGTGTACACAGAGAGTAATGCACTTCTCAACCCAATCAGAGAAGTCTGTGTTTACATTAAAGGGTGATTGTCACAGAAACTTACAACTGTCAGTTTATAAAGAATAAGAAACTAGAATGCTCAGTCCTAAACCTAACCCATATACCACATCTTATTTTACGTCTAGACAATCTCATATTTTTATCCCAATCTCTGACGTACAAAAGAAATGTAGTCATTTTATTTAGTCAAAAACCCTAGGAGAGTATAAAAGTAGCTTTTAATCTCTTTTTCCATTCAATAATTTATTTATTTAGTTTGCATCCCAATATCAGCCCCCTGTCTCCTCCCAGAACCCCTCACACAGCTTTTCTACCCATCCCCCCTCTGCTTTTCTGAAAAGAGGAGCTCCCCCTTTGTCTCCTCGCACCCTGGCACATTAGGTCACTACAGGACGAGGTGCATCCTCTCCCACCGAGGTCAGGCAAGGCAGCCCAATTAGGGGAGTGGGATACACAGGCAGACAACAGATTTAAGGGCATTTGTTGAGGGACCCGCATAAAGACCAAGTTGCACATCTGCTACATATTTTTCAGGGCATAGATCCAGGTCATGCTCTCTCCCTGGTTGGTGGTTCAGTCTCTGGGAGTCCCCAAGTATCCAGATTAGACCAAGACTTTGTTGGTCTTCCCATGGAGTCCCTTTCCTCTTTGGGTCTCTCAGTCCCACCCTCAACTGTTCTAGAAGACTCTCCCAACTCGATCTAATCTTTGACTGAAGCTCTCTGTATCTGTCTCCATCTGCTGTTGGTTGGAGTCTCTCAGAGGACAATAGGCTAGGTTCTTGTTTACAGGTATACTAGAGTATCATTAATAGTGTCAGGGATTGGTTCTTTCCCTCAGGATGGGTCTCGATTTGGGCCATTCCCTCTATCTTTGCTCTCTCTTTATCCCTGCATATCCTGTAGGCAGTACACATTTTGGGTAGAAGGTTTTGTGTGTGGGTTGTTGTCCTTAACTTACCTTTGGGAGTCTTGCCTGGCTACAGGAAGTGGCCACTATAGGCTACATGTCCTCTGATGCTAGGAGTGTCAGCCAGAGTCACCCTCATAAACACCCTGTGGTCTCTCCCTCTCCCATGTCTTTTGTATGCCCTAGATGCCTCTTATTCTCTTGATGTAATTGTTGTCTTGTGGCTTATCGCTTCAGTCTCTTAACCTAGGCCTAGCTCTGGAAGCTTCTAGCTTCCATGCAGTCTAATCTAGGTCTAAAATGTGTTCAGCCTCTGAGACTTACTACTGAATCTACTGGATATGCTCACTCTAGGTTTTCTGACTTCTGGCTGGCTGGTCACCTCAACTGTTCTGGCTCCAACTCCTCTCCAAGCTGACTGATTCAATCTGCTCCCTCTTCCTCTCCCCCTCCCCTCTCCCTCCCCCTCCCTCTCCCCCTCCCCCTCCCTCTCCCTTTCCTTCTCCCTCTCCCCATTCCTCTCCCCCTCCCTCTCCCCTCTTCCTCCCCATCTCCCCTCTTCCTCCCCATCTCCCAAATTCTCTGTCTGACTTCATACTAATGTGTTCTAAACTTCTGGGTTCTTACTCTCTGGCTTGTTCTGTCTTCACCTGTGTTTGACTTGTTCTCTTTCTGCAACCTGTCTCTGTACAAATTTCCCAGTAAAACTGTATCTTTTTGTTTGTTTCTCTCTTCACTGTCCCTTACTTAGCTCCCTTTCCCCTTCTCTCCTCCGGAGAGTTGGGCATATGCTATTTTGTGAAATCTTTCAATGACTCATCAATTTGACTAACACTCAATTAGAAGTCACTTGCAATAATGTGTGCTTCCTTCTACAAACTAACTTTGCCTTCACTGTTTGGGATTAAAGGCGAGTGCTAAGCGCTGGGCCATACCACAAGTAGAAACAGTTTTGTTTTTTCAGTAAACAACACAATCTTGGGGTTCACAGTATGATCAAATATCCTGCAACAGGGTAGATAATCTTTAAAGATTAATCAGCAATCATTTATCAGTGAGTATAAATAATCCACAGTGATATACAAATAATAATTCCACATTGCCCGGCAGCTTTCTCCTTAGCTGAGGAGTGAAAAGGAATGGAAGACAAATATCTTACACAATTATACAGGCAATAAAAAGGTTTATGTGAGAAATATAAAGCTAGAGTCTATGCACTAGGAATATAATTGTGAGCTTTAACTAATGTGTGTAATAGTGACTTATCAGATAAAGACGGAGTATTAGACACTGCATTTAAATTACAGAGAAGTAGTAGAATAAACACAGATACATTTTATCTAAAGTAATCAATAATCCATCATGCTGGTTATAGTTTTTTTGTTACTTAAATTTTACAATTTGTTCTAAGAGTGATTCTTTTAATGTTTCCCCAAGGAACTGTAGAAGTATATGCAACAATGGATTCTAAATGCTACTGACAACCAGAATGACCATGACACATGTTCACCCTCTTTCATTCAAAAGTAATTGCCTATGGGTTGACCTTTCCCTCAAATTCTTTCCTACTATACAACTCCTACACAATTTCCAAAGTCCTACATTTTCTCTGCAGGAAGATGTACTTTAGTTGACATAATAAGCATCAACCTAACATCCTTCCAGATCTTTTTCTTGAGGGGCCAGACATGTGATTGAAGCCACGTGTGATCATGTGAAACAGAATATGCCAGCTGAGTGCAATTTAAAACCATACTCAGTAGAATAACATAACAGAGAATTGCCTGCATTTACACACCACAAGATTGTACAATATGATGAAACAGTTGTTATGACACTATACATTCTTTACTGTTGGGTAGTAAATACCTGTGAAGTTTGAATTCCTATCCTTTACCCCCATCATGAGAGGGGTAGACTTTTATTTATTCGTCAGGAAATTTAATGTGCCAAGTAGATACTAGGGGACCTACCCTGCTTTTTTTTTATTATTAACTTGAGTATTTCTTGTATACATTTCGAGTGTTATTCCCTTTCCCGGTTTCCGGGCAAACATCCCCCTCCCCCCTCCCCTTCTTTATGGGTGCTCCCCTCCCCATCCTCCCCCATTGCCGCCATCCCCCCAACAATCTAGTTCACTGGGGGTTCAGTCTTAGCAGGACCCATGGCTTCCCCTTCCACTGGTGCTCTTACTAGGATATTCATTGCTACCTATGAGGTCAGAGTCCAGGGTCAGTCCATGTATAGTCTTTAGGTAGTGGCTTAGTCCCTGGAAGCTCTGGTTGCTTGGCATTGTTGTACATATGGGGTCTCGAGCCCCTTCAAGCTCTTCCAGTTCTTTCTCTGATTCCTTCAACGGGGGTTCTATTCTCAGTTCAGTGGTTTGCTGCTGGCATTCGCCTCTGTATTTTCTGTATTCTGGCTGTGTCTCTCAGGAGCGATCTACATCCGGCTCCTGTCAGTCTGCACTTCTTTGCTTCATCCATCTTGTCTAATTGGGTGGCTGTATATGTATGGGCCACATGTGGGGCAGGCTCTGAATGGGTGTTCCTTCAGTCTCTGTTTTAATCTTTGCCTCTCTCTTCCCTGCCAAGGGTATTCTTGTTCCCCTTTTAAAGAATGAGTGAAGCATTCACATTTTGATCATCCGTCTTGAGTTTCGTTTGTTCTAGGCATCTAGGGTAATTCAAGCATTTGGGCTAATAGCCACTTATCAATGAGTGCATATCATGTGTGTTTTTCTGTGATTGGGTTAGCTCACTCAGGATGATATTTTCCAGTTCCAACCATTTGCCTACGAATTTCATAAAGTCATTGTTTTTGATAGCTGAGTAATATTCCATTGTGTAGATGTACCACATTTTCTGTATCCATTCCTTTGGTGAAGGGCATCTGGGTTCTTTCCAGCTTCTGGCTATTATAAATAAGGCTGCGATGAACATAGTGGAGCACGTGTCTCTTTTATATGTTGAGGCATCTTTTGGGTATATGCCCAAGAGAGGTATAGCTGGATCCTCAGGCAGTTCAATGTCCAATTTTCTGAGGAACCTCCAGACTGATTTCCAGAATGGTTGTACCAGTCTGCAATCCCACCAACAATGGAGGAGTGTTCCTCTTTCTCCGCATCCTTGCCAGCATCTGCTGTCACCTGAGTTTTTGATCTTAGCCATTCTCACTGGTGTGAGGTGAAATCTCAGGGTTGTTTTGATTTGCATTTCCCTTATGACTAAAGATGTTGAACATTTCTTTAGGTGTTTCTCAGCCATTCAGCATTCCTCAGCTGTGAATTCTTTGTTTAGCTCTGAACCCCATTTTTTAATAGGGTTATTTGTCTCCCTGCGGTCTAACTTCTTGAGTTCTTTGTATATTTTGGATATAAGTCTTTAAGTTCTTTGTATATTTTGGATCTGTTGTAGGATTGGTAAAGATCTTTTCCCAATCTGTTGGTTGCCGTTTCGTCCTAACCACAGTGTCCTTTGCCTTACAGAAGCTTTGCAGTTTTATGAGATCCCATTTGTTGATTCTTGATCTTAGAGCATAAGCCATTGGTGTTTTGTTCAGGAAATTTTTTCCAGTGCCCATGTGTTCCAGATGCTTCCCTAGTTTTTCTTCTATTAGTTTGAGTGTATCTGGTTTGATGTGGAGGTCCTTGATCCACTTGGACTTAAGCTTTGTACAGGGTGATAAGCATGGATCGATCTGCATTCTTCTACATGTTGACCTCCAGTTGAACCAGCACAATTTGCTGAAAATGCTATCTTTTTTCTACCCTGCTTTCTTATTTTGATCTGTCTTTTATCTAAATATTGTCGTGACAGAACTGACGCATAAGGTGCCCCATCATAAATCCTTGTTTTACAACAAATAGCCTTTCATCATTTCATGAAGTCAAGTGGGACTCTAATGGATAGCCTAGAACTATATTGTGTACCAAATATTGTGTACTAGAGAGAAGATTAGAGTAATGGCTCAGTGGTTAAAGCATTTCTTATTCTACTAAAGGACTAATTTCAGATCCCAGCACCTATACCATGAGACTAATAACCATATGGAACTCAAGGTCCATATGACAATGACCTCTGACCTCTGTGGGCACATACACACACACGTGGTACACACTGAGACACAGTTTTACACATAAAAAATGCTAGATAAAGAAATTCAAAAGCAAGAGCTCTTTGTGATCTATACCTTGCTATTGTGAGTTTTCTGGGACAACCTAATTTAAAATCTTTTATCTCTGTCACCAAAACTTACTGAAACATCTTAGAATTTCCTGTATTTTTTTTGGTATATAAGTTATTTATTTTAAAATATCTCTTTTACGGGTAAAGACAGAATTTTTTGTTAGGCTATAAGTTCCAATTTTGTGTTCAGAAAATAGGGCAATGTACTTTCAACTCGGAGTTACAGAGAAACAAATTTGGCAGCAAGGGTAAGGTTATAGAGGCTGAAGGACTGCTAGATGCTGCAAAAGAGGAGCATGGAAGAAAAAATAGTTTCTATATAAAGTTTATATTCAGTGAGTACATACAGATATTCGGAAAAAAAGGTAGTAATCCAGCCTAGTTTTTTGACATTTTAAAATACAGTTCTCAAGAAGATCTTCTTGAGGATTTTAAAAGATACATTTTTAGAATTGTAAGAAAAGGAGATTTCACATTAAAAAGAAGTTATTGAAATTTTTAGGCAACTTCTGTTCTTGTCTGCTGCTCATCAGCAATTTATTAGATTTTTGAATTTATGTAAATTCCATGGTCCTTGTATTGTTCTCTGTTTGGGCTGACTATAAGTGAAAGGCAAGTCCATCATCCCCAGTGCCATAACTTAACCATGCTCTGGCCATACCTTAGGGGACTTATAAATAACTGCTTTTGAAAGGTTTTCAAGGGGTGCTGCATGTACTCTCCTTAAATTACATTACAAAGAGGGCAGAATTAATTATTAGCAGAAACAACATTTTATAACAAAATCATTTTCTTTTTATCCAGGATATGTCATTTAAGGACATCTGTGATGGTTTGAATAGACTTGGCCCAGGAGTGGCACTATTAGGAGGTGTGACCTTGTTAGAGTAGATGTGGCCTTGTTGAACGAAATGTGTCACTGTCAGGGTGGGCTTTGAGACCCTTCTCCTAGCTACCTGGAAGTCAGTCTTCTTCTAATGGCCTTAAGAACAAGCTGTAGAACTCTCTGCTCCCTCTCTAGCACCATGTCTGCCTGGACTGCTGTGCTTCTTGCCATGATGATAATGAACTGAATCGCTGAAATTATAAGTAAGCCCCAATTAAATGTTGTCGTTTATAAGAGTTCCTTCAGTCATGATGTCTCTTCATAGCAGTGGAAACCCTAACTAAGGAAACGTCTAAAATTATCTATTTCCATAAACAATTTTAAAGGTATCTTTTGTATTTAATTACACATGTAATTATACCATGGAGTAAATGTTATAATCATGTCATATCAGTGTATCTCTTACTGGATAGGTTTTTTACTTAAAGTTGTTTTTATTTTTATATACATTGGACTATTCTAATGAGAGCAATCATTTGTGAAACAGAACTTCTTAACTTTTTAATCGAATCTTTGAGAACTTCATACAACATATTTTGATCATATTTTCTCTTAACCCTCCCAGATCCATCTCTATATCCCCAATTCCAAATTTCATGTCCACTTTTACTTTTTCTTAATACTCTTAAGATCCATTGAATTTTCCATGTTTTCTGCGATGTAGGCCCAGGTACTGGAGCATTATCAGGAGTCACATCCTTTAATGGAACAAAAGAGACCAACAACAATAACAAAAACAAAGGCAACTTTCTCTTTCAGAAGCCTTTAATCATCAACAGTTCTTCACTTAGGATTGAAGAACTTAATGGATCCCTTCCTATTCCAAGCTAGAGTGTTGACTCACTTGATATTCTGCAGGTCTTATGCAGGCAGCCCTAACTGCTCTTCATGAGTATAGCAGACCTGCCCTGTCCAGAAGACAATTTTTTTTTGTTTTTTTATGGAATTCCAGTAGATTCCTTTAATCCCAGCTCAGAGACAGGGGTATCTGCATTTGAGACCAGCATGATCTACTTAACTAATGAAACAAATTTTTCTTTTTCTCTTTCTTTTCCTTTTCCTTTCCTTCCCCCTTTTCCCTTTTTTTTTTAAAAATTTATTTATTTATTTTTTTAACTTGAGTATTTCTTATTTACATTTCGAGTGTTATTCCCTTTCCCGGTTCCCAGGCCAACATCCCCCTAATCCCTCCCACTCCCCTTCTTTATGGGTGTTCCCCTCCCCATCCTCCCCCCATTGCCGCTCTCCCCCCAACAATCACGTTCAGTCTTAGCAGGACCCAGGGCTTCCCCTTACACTGATGATCTTACTAGGATATTCATTGCTACCTATGAGGTTGGAGCCCAGGGTCAGTCCATGTATAGTCTTTAGGTAGTGGCTTAGTTCCTGGAAGCTCTGGTTGCTTGGCATTGTTGTTCATATGGGCAGAAGACAATGTTTTACTTCAGCACAAGCCAACCTCTGGTTGTTCTAATCCCTCTACCCCTCTATTCTGCAATGGTCCCTGAGTGTTAGGGAGGGATACAACAGAGATGTCCCATCTGTGGCTGACTACGTCAATGATACTTATGCTCTCCATTTGAACAATTTTGACATTCTGCACTAAATACCATTCATTGTACAGTCTAAAAGTAAGTCATATATTTTAATTACACATGTAATTATATTATGGAATCAATTTTCTAGTCATGTCATTTCGGTGTATCTCAGAGCTGTGCTAGACTGTGGGTATAAAGATTGAGTTTCGGAGCTACTTTGGGACTATGTCCATTTAGGAAAATAATAGCACTACATTCCTGCTTGAAGCCCGTGTGTCTTCCATACATGGCTTTGGAGGAATATTTATCTTAGCATGCATGACTTTCTTTCTTTGAAGTGGAAACTGAACTCAAGAAAAATGGCTGGTTATCATTATAGCATTCTTGCCATTTTTGCACCAATGAGCTTATCTTTCTAGTCATTATTGTAGATCACAGGATTCACAGTAGGTAAGACCGTGAGCTACTACTACCCTACCTCACTTCCCAGAAAGCTGCATATCGTCATTGCTCAGTTGTGTCTTAGTTAGGATTTTATTGCTTTGAAGCAACACCATAACCAAAGCAACTCTTATAAAGGCAAACATTTAATTGGGGCTGACTTACACTTTCTGAGGTTCAGTTCATCATCACCATGGTGGGAAGTATGGCATCTACAGGCAGACTTGGTACTGGTGGAGCCAGGCGTTCTACATTTTGATCTGAAGGCAGCCAGAAAGAGATTGTCACACTGGGTGTAACTTGAGCTAAAGAGGCTTCAAAGCCCACCTCCACAGTGACACACTTCCTCCAACAAGGCCACACCCATTCCAACAAGGCCACACCCATTCCAACAAGGCCACACCTCCTAATACTTCCATTTCCTATGGGTAAGCATCCACATCCACACACACAAGTATCTAGTGGCCAAACCTATTCAAACCACCACAAATACCATGACAGGTAGCCAGCAGGAGGATACTTCTTAATTAGTAACAACATGGCCATATCCTATGGCCAGTGTGTCTGGTTTCTTCAACAATACAGTCTTGCCATCACATTCTGGTGAGCAACCAAGAGGACTGACAATGTGCTCTGGAACATATTGGACTAATAATTGAAGTAGTGGTAACTGACACTGTCAGTTATTTTTTTTAAGTCTATGTCTTGGTAATATTCTGTGTTTCATTAATTACAGCTTTATTTTTCTACAATCTCCTGGTTATTTTTACTCCTCTCTTAAGCATAAAACAAATAGTTCAGTTTAGTGTAATATAAAATTTGAAGGTATATCACTATAATTCTCTCAATTTCCTCAATGTTTGTCATACTGTTTCTCTTATCATCTCTAATTTTATTGATTTAGGTATTCTTTCTTTTTCTGGGTTAATTGGGTTAAAGGCCTGTCAATCTTGTCAATCTTTTAAAAGAAGCAACCTTTCTTTTTATTGATTTTTTGTATGTTTATTTCATTTCTATTTTATTAATTTCAGCCCTGAATTTATTTCTTTCCTTATACTGTTTTGGAGAGTTATTATTTGTTCTTGATTTTCTAATGCATTCAGATGCAGCATTAAGTTACTCAGTTGAGAAATCTCAAATATTTTTATGCAGACACCTAGCGCTATAAACATCTATGACTGCTTTCAAAGTGTCTCATAAATTTTGGCATTTTGTGTTGTTTTTGTCTTCATTAAATTGTAGAACTTCAAATTTTTCTCCCTTATGCTATTTGATAGTATCTAGTTTAATTCTTACAAATTTTCTTAGTTTATATAGTCTCTTCTGCTGTTTTCTTTCACTGTGATCAGATAGAATAAAGGATATTACTTCAATTTTGCTTTGTGTCCTAACTTGTGATTGGTTAATTTTGAAAAAGGTTCCACGGGGAAATGAGAAGAACATGCACTCATTAGTGTTTTAGTAGATGCCTGTTAAGTCCATTTGACTAATAATGTTACTTAATTCCAATATTTTTGCTTAGTTTTGTTTTGCTTTTTTATTGTTTTCTAAATGAAGTATCTATTGGCGAGAGTGGAGTATTGAAGTCATTCACTATCAGTTTGTTGGGTTAATCTGAGCATTTTAGATCTAATAGTACTTCTCTTATAAAATTTGCTATCCATAATCAGGATGTATTACCTGAGAAAAATAACTATTGTCAATAAAAAGGGAAAAAAGTTTCTGAAAAGTAACCAGATGCTTCTGAAGAGCCTCCTTTTGTTGGTGACTTGACCTTTGTCTCTTTTAGCTTTCAAAACTCTTTCTTTATTCTGTGTTTGAATGTTTTGACTTTAACTTGTCATGGGGAGTTTCTTTTCTGGTCTTGTCTATTTGGAGTTCTGTAGGCTTCTTGTGTCGAGATGGGCAGCCCTTTCTTTAGATTTGGGAAATTTTTCTTGCAAGATCTTATTGTAAATATTCTGTATGCCTTTGCTGTGGTATTCTTCTTGCTAGCTCATAGATCAAAACATCTTTTCATGATGTTCCTGAGTTCTCCTATGTTCTGTTCATATTTCTCTTTTAATTTTTATTGACCTTTACTGAGTGATCCAATTTCTATACCTATCTTGTCTCCATCCTTGATTCTCTGCTTTTTACATAACCCATTTTCCTGGTTGGACTGTCCATTGAGGGTTTTTTGACTTACTAAACTTTTCATTCCCAGCATATTTATCAATTATATTTCTATTTTTGTATCTTGAGTTTAATCTTGATTTCATGCACATCTATTTTTGTTATCCTGGAGTGCGTCATTGTGTTTTTTGAGTTAACTGTATTCTAAACATCTCTAAAATATTTTTATAGTAGCTCTTCAAGTCATTTTCATCAGGTAGCATTTTATAGGACTAGTAATTTATGGAAGAGACATGTCGCCTTGTTTTTTACTGTCATTACTGTTTTTCTGTTGGGATTTGCATGTCTTAAATTTGTTCATTCAATGTTTTATTTTTTCTTTTGTATGTTTTCATTAAAAATTCAAGTGTCAGTTTCTTCTTTTTGTAATTTTGCAGTGTTAACTGGTTAGAGTGTCTTTACCATCTGTGAGTCTCATATTTAGAGTTGGGACTGTATTTTGAGTCTTCCTCTGAGGGTCAGTTATTGCCGTGCATCAGCTAGGTTGCCCTTCTTGGTACTGTGATTTGTGGAGCTGTCCACATGTTTGTGGTCCTTATCCAGAATATAATCCTGTCTCTGCTCTGGGTTTCTGTGGTTTGGTTTCTACCAAAGATAATGCAAGACCAAAATTACAGAGATTATGTGGACCCAAGTTAGGGTCATATCTTGTCACTACTCTGGATTCACCACTTCCTCGTTTTTTTTTTTTTTGATTGTTTCATGAGTGCAGTTTTGAGTTCCTTGTCTAATAACTTACATCATATTTTTTCACTGGAGGCTATTACTGTGACTAGCAATTTTTTTTTTACTTTTTTTTTATTAACTTGAGTATTTCTTATATACATTTCAAGTGTTATTCCCTTTCCCGGTATCTGGGCAAACATCCCCCTCCCGCCTCCCCTTCCTTATGGGTGTTCTCCTCCCCACCCTCCCCCCATTGCCGCCCTCCCCCCAACAGTCCAGTTCACTGGGGGTTCAGTCTTAGCAGGACCCATGGCTTCTCCTTACACTGGTGCTCTTACTAGGATATTCATTGCTACCTATGAGGTCAAAGTCCAAGGTCAGTCCATGTATAGTCTTTAGGTAGTGGCTTAGTCCCTGGAAGCTCTGGTTGCTTGGTATTGTTGTACATATGGGGTCTCGAGCCCCTTCAAGCTCTTCCAGTTCTTTCTCTGATTCCTTCAACGGGGTCCTATTCTCAGTTCAGTGGTTTGCTGCTGGCATTTGCCTCTGTATTTGCTGTATTCTGGCTGTGTCTCTCAGGAGCGATCTACATCCGGCTCCTGTCAGTCTGCACTTCTTTGCTTCATCCATCTTGTCTAATTGGGTGGCTGTATATGTATGGGCCACATGTGAGGCAGGCTCTGAAGATGTTCCTTCAGTCTCTGTTTTAATCTTTGCTCTCTATTACCTGCCAAGGGTATTCTTGTTCCTCTTTTAAAGAAGGAGTGAAGCATTCACATTTTGATCATCCGTCTTGAGTTTCATTTGTTCTAGGCATCTAGGGTAATTCAAGCATTTGGGCTAATAGCCACTTATCAATGAGTGCATACCATGTGTGTCTTTCTGTGATTGGGTTAGCTCACTCAGGATGATATTTTCCAATTCCAACCATTTGCCTACGAATTTCATAAAGTCGTTGTTTTTGATAGCTGAGTAATATTCCATTGTGTAGATGTACCACATTTTCTGTATCCATTCTTCTGTTGAAGGGCATCTGGGTTCTTTCCAGCTTCTGGCTATTATGAATAAGGCTGCGATGAACATAGTGGAGCACGTGTCTTTTTCATATGTTGGGGCATCTTTTGGGTATATGCCCAAGAGAGGTATAGCTGGATCCTCAGGCAGTTCAATGTCCAATTTTCTGAGGAACCTCCAGACTGATTTCCAGAATGGTTGTACCAGTCTGCAATCCCACCAACAATGGAGGAGTGTTCCTCTTTCTCCGCATCCTCGCCAGCATCTGCTGTCACCTGAGTTTTTGATCTTAGCCATTCTCACTGGTGTGAGGTGAAATCTCAGGTTTGTTTTGATTTGCATTTCCCTTATGACTAAAGATGTTGAACATTTCTTTAGGTGTTTCTCAGCCATTCAGCATTCCTCAGCTGTGAATTCTTTGTTTAGCTCTGAACCCCATTTTTTAATAGGGCTATTTGTCTCCCTGTGGTCTAACTTCTTGAGTTCTTTGTATATTTTGGATATAAGGCCTCTATCTGTTGTAGGATTGGTAAAGATCTTTTCCCAATCTGTTGGTTGCCGCTTTGTCCTAACCTTTACAGTATCCTTTGCCTTACAGAAGCTTTGCAGTTTTATGAGATCCCATTTGTCGATTCTTGATCTTAGAGCATAAGCCATTGGTGTTTTGTTCAGGAAATTTTTTCCAGTGCCCATGTGTTCCAGATGCTTCCCTAGTTTTTCTTCTATTAGTTTGAGTGTGTCTGGTTTGATGAGGAGGTCCTTGATCCACTTGGACTTAAGCTTTGTACAGGGTGATAAGCATGGATCGATCTGCATTCTTCTACATGTTGACCTCCAGTTGAACCAGCACCATTTGCTGAAAATGCTATCTTTTTTCCATTGGATGGTTTTGGCTCCTTTGTCAAAAATCAAGTGACCATAGGTGTGTGGGTTCATTTCTGGGACTTCAATCCTATTCCATTGGTCTATCTGTCTGTCTCTGTACCAATACCATGCAGTTTTTATTGCTATTGTACTGTAATACTGCTTGAGTTCAGGGATAGTGATTCCCCCTGAAGTCCTTTTATTGTTGAGGATAGTTTTAGCTATCCTGGGTTTTTTGTTATTCCAGATGAATTTGCAAATTGTTCTGTCTAACTCTTTGAAGAATTGGATTGGTATTTTGATGGGGATTGCATTGAATCTGTAGATTGCTTTTGGTAAAATGGCCATTTTTACTATATTAATCCTGCCAATCCATGAGCATGGGAGATCTTTCCATCTTCTGAGGTCTTCTTCAATTTCTTTCTTCAGAGTCTTGTACAAATCTTTTACTTGCTTGGTTAAAGTCACACCGAGGTACTTTATATTATTTGGGTCTATTAGAAGGGTGTCGTTTCCCTAATTTCTTTCTCGGCTTGTTTCTCTTTTGTGTAGAGGAAGGCTACTGATTTATTTGAGTTAATTTTATACCCAGACACTTTGCTGAAGTTGTCTATCAGCTTTAGTAGTTCTCTGGTGGAACTTTTGGGATCACTTAAATATACTATCATATCATCTGCAAATAGTGATATTTGACTTCTTATTTTCCGATCTGTATCCCCTTGACCTCCTTTTGTTGTCTGATTGCTCTGGCTAGAACTTCAAGAACTATATTGAATAAGTAGGGAGAGAGTGGGCAGCCTTGTCTAGTCCCTGATTTTAGTGGGATTGCTTCAAGTTTCTCTCCATTTAGTTTAATGTTAGCAACTGGTTTGCTGTATATGGCTTTTACTATGTTTAGGTATGGGCCTTGAATTCCTATTCTTTCCAGGACTTTTATCATGAAGGGGTGTTGAATTTTGTCAAATGTTTTCTCAGCATCTAATGAAATGATCACGTGGTTTTGTTCTTTCAGTTTGTTTATATAATGGATCACGTTGATGGTTTTCCGTATATTAAACCATCCCTGCATGCCTGGGATGAAGCCTACTTGATCATGGTGGATGATTGTTTTGATGTGCTCTTGTATTTGATTTGCCAGAATTTTATTGAGTATTTTTGCGTCGATATTCATAAGGGAAATTGGTCTGAAGTTCTCTTTCTTTGCTGGGTCTTTGTGTGGTTTAGGTATAAGAGTAATTGTGGCTTCGTAGAAAGAATTCGGTAGTGCTCCATCTGTTTCAATTTTGTGGAATAGTTTGGATAATATTGGTATGAGGTCTTCTATGAAGGTCTGATAGAATTCTGCACTAAACCTGTCTGGACCTGGGCTCTTTTTGGTTGGGAGACCTTTAATGACTGCTTCTATTTCCTTAGGAGTTATGGGGTTGTTTAACTGGTTTATCTGTTCCTGATTTAACTTCGATACCTGGTATCTGTCTAGGAAATTGTCCATTTCCTGAAGATTTTCAAATTTTGTTGAATATAGGTTTTTATAGTAAGATCTGATGATTTTTTGAATTTCCTCTGAATCTGTAGTTATGTCTCCCTTTTCATTTCTGATTTTGTTAATTTGCACGCACTCTCTGTGTCCTCTCATTAGTCTGGCTAAGGGTTTATCTATCTTGTTGATTTTCTCAAAGAACCAACTTTTGGTTCTGTTAATTCTTTCTATGGTCCTTTTTGTTTCTACTTGGTTGATTTCAGCTCTGAGTTTGATTATTTCCTGCCTTCTACTCCTCCTGGGTGTATTTGCTTCTTTTTGTTCTAGAGCTTTTAGGTGTGCTGTCAAGCTGCTGACATATGCTCTTTTCTGTTTCTTTCTGCAGGCACTCAGCGCTATGAGTTTTCCTCTTAGCACGGCTTTCATTGTGTCCCATATGTTTGGGTAAGTTGTACCTTCATTTTCATTCAATTCTAAAAAGTCTTTAATTTTTTTCTTTATTTCTTTTTTGACCAGGTTATCATTGAGTAGAGCATTGTTCAATTTCCACGTATATGTGGGCATTCTACCCTTATTGTTATTGAAGACCAGTTTTAGGACGTGGTGGTCCGATAGCACGCATGGGATTATTTCTATCTTTCTGTACCTGTTGAGGCCCGTTTTTTGACCAATTATAAGGTCAATTTTGGAGAAAGTACCATGAGGAGCTGAGAAGAAGGTATATCCTTTTGCTTTAGGATAGAATGTTCTATAAATATCTGTTAAGTCCATTTGGTTCATGACTTCTCTTAGTCTGTCTACGTCTCTGTTTAATTTCTGTTTCCATGATCTGTCCATTGATGAGAGTGGGGTGTTGAAATCTCCCACTATTATTGTGTGAGGTGCAATGTGTGTTTTGAGCTTTAGTAAGGTTTCTTTTACGTATGTAGGTGCCCTTGTATTTGGGGCATAGATATTTAGGATTGAGAGTTCATCTTGGTGGATTTTTCCTTTGATGAATATGAAGTGTCCTTCCTTATGTTTTTTGATGAATTTTAGTTGAAAATTGATTTTATTTGATATTAGAATGGCTACTCCAGCTTGCTTCTTCTGACCATTTGCTTGGAAAGTTGTTTTCCAGCCTTTCACTCTGAGGTAGTGTCTGTCTATGTCTCTGAGGTGTGTTTCCTGTAGGCAGCAGAATGCAGGGTCCTCGTTGTGTATCCAGTTTGTTAATCTATGTCTTTTTATTGGGGAGTTTAGGCCATTGATGTTGAGAGATATTAAGGAATAGTGATTATTGCTTCCTGTTATATTCATATTTGGATATGTAGTTATGTTTGTGTGCTTTTCTTCTGTTTTGTTGCCAAGACGATTAGGCTTGCTTCTTCTAGGGTATAGCTTGCCACCTTATGTTGGACTTTACCATTTATTATCCTTTGTAGTGCTGGATTTGTAGAAAGATATTGTGTAAAATTGGTTTTGTCATGGAATATCTTGGTTTCTCCAACTATGTTAATTGAGAGTTTGCAGGATACAGTAACCTGGGCTGGCATTTGTGTTCTGTTAGGGTCTGTTTGACATCAGTCCAGGATCTTCTGGCCTTCATAGTTTCTGGCGAAAAGTCTGGTGTGATTCTGATAGGTCTCCCTTTATATGTTACTTGACCTTTTTCCCTTACTGCTTTTAATATTCTTTCTTTATTTTGTGCGTTTTGTGTTTTGACTATTATGTGACGGTAGGTGTTTCTTTTCTGGTCCAATCTATTTGGAGTTCTGTAGGCTTCTTGTATGCCTATGGGTATCTCTTTTTTTAGGTTAGGGAAGTTTTCTTCTATGATTTTGTTGAAGATATTTACTGGTCCTTTGAGCTGGGAGTCTTCACTCTCTTCTATACCTATGATCCTTAGGTTTGATCTTCTCATTGAGTCCTGAATTCCCTGTATGTTTTGGACCAGTAGCTTTTTCTGCTTTACATTATCTTTGACAGTTGAGTCAATGATTTCTATGGAATCTTCTGCTCCTGAGATTCTCTCTTCCACCTCTTGTATTCTGTTGGTGAAGCTTGTATCTACAGCTCCTTGTCTCTTCTTTTGGTTTTCTATATCCAGGGTTGTTTCCATGTGTTCTTTCTTGATTGCTTCTATTTCCATTTTTAATTCCTTCAACTGTTTGATTGTGTTTTCCTGGAATTCTTTCAGGGATTTTTGCGATTCCTCTCTGTAGGCTTCTACTTGTTTATTAATGTTTTCCTGTGTTTCTCTAAGGGAGTTCTTCACGTCTTTCTTGAAGTCCTCCAGCATCATGATCAAATATGATTTTGAAACTAGATCTTGCTTTTCTGGTGTGTTTGGATATTCCATGTTTGTTTTGATGGGAGAATTGGGCTCCGATGATGCCATGTAGTCTTGGTTTCTGTTGCTTGGGTTCCTGCGCTTGCCTCTCGCCATCAGATTATCTCTAGTGTTACTTTGTTCTGCTATTGCTGACAGTGGCTAGACTGTCCTATAAGCCTGTGTGTCAGGAGTGCTGTAGACCAGTTTTCCTGTTTTCTTCCAGCCAGTTATGGGGACAGAGTGTTCTGCTTTCGGGCGTGTAGTTTTTCCTCTCTACAGGTCTTCAGCTGTTCCTGTGGGCCTGTGTCTTGAGTTCACCAGGCAGGTCACTTGCAGCAGAAAATTTGGTCTTACCTGTGGTCCCGAGGCTCAAGTTCG
Source organism: Rattus norvegicus (assembly GCF_021556685.1). Taxonomy (NCBI): domain Eukaryota; kingdom Metazoa; phylum Chordata; class Mammalia; order Rodentia; family Muridae; genus Rattus; species Rattus norvegicus. The sequence goes on along the minus strand of NC_141541.1, from coordinate 99,464,706 downwards.
CTCGCGGGGTGCTGCCCACAAGTTCTCTGTGGCAGCAACCATGAAGATCTGCGCCGCTCTTCCGGGAGCTTCCGTGCACCAGGGTTCCAGATGGCATTTGGTGTTTTCCTCTGGCCTCCGAGATGTGTGCAGAGTGCAGTCTCTTCTGGTTTCCCAGGCGTGTCTGCCTCTCTGAAGGTTTAGCTCTCCCTCCCACGGGATTTGGGTGCAGAGAACTGTTTATCTGGTAGATCCCTTTAGGTTCTGGCGGTGTCTCAGACGCAGCAGTCCTGCTCAGCAATTTTTATGTACCTGGATTTTTATGTTATTACTCTTTTTGTGTTGGGACTTTTACTGTTAGTGTTAAGTGACTGGCTTTATTTAATTAATTTTAATTAGTTAATTAATTTTGAATTATACTTTCTTCCCTTTTAGGAAGTAAAAAGTCACTAGTCACTAATAAAAGTGTATGTATTAATACACTCATTATTTTGTATTGTATGAATGCCAAAGCCAAAAAAAAAAAAGCCCAAAATAAAAATGGATTCAGAGTTAGGTGTGATTACTACTGCATTGACAGTGGAATGATAGGGGTGAGGTATATTGGAGAGGGAACAGTAGAGGTAGTAATTGAGAAACGAAGCCCTGAAACTTGACTGAAAATGGAAAGATGATGAACTAATGAGCTATAGCCAAATGCTGTCTTCCCTACTCTCAGAGGCTAAGCTAGAAAGATTCTGCAAAGGTGGTTATGTTGCATCCTTTAGAAGTGGGATATGTAAGAGAGAAAATAAGTAGGAGAAGCAGGGCAGGGTGTGGGTGTGGGTGAGAGGTGCTTCACAGTATAAAAGTAGTCTAGGCTGTTTTTCCATAAACAGATCTGTCTGTTGTGGTAGAGTTCTTCTGTTCCTGATTCAGTGGGCAGTGCTGAGTCATTTTCTCTGAGCACAGACACTAAGAACAGCAATTAGCAAATGTGACCTCAACAAACTGAAAAACATCTATATGATAATGGCTTCTGTCATTTGAATAAAGCAGTAATGTACAGAGTCAAATTTTTTTTACCAAGTACATATGCAATCAAGAGCTCATATTTAAAATATATAAAGAACTCAAAAAAGAGAGAAAAACCTGAACATCAAGAAACCAAATAACCCAATTTAAAAATGAGAAGATATTTAAACAGTGAAGTCTCAAAAGATAAAACTCAGATGACTAAGAAATCCTTAACCATTAGGGAAATGCAAATTAAAATTATTTTATCTTACACCTCTTAGAATGGCTAATGTCAACAAAACAAATGACAGCTCATGATGGGGAGGATGAGGAGTAAGGGGTACACTTATTCAATGCTTGTGGGAGTGCAAACTTATACAACCACAATGGAATTCATTTTTCCTCAGGAAGCTGGGAATAGATCTACCTTAAGATCTAGTTATATCTCTGTTGGCAAATACTTAAAAGATGTTCCGTTCTACCACAGAGACACTTACTTGCTCAATCACATTCATTGTTGCTGTACTCAAAATACCCAAAACTGGAAACATGCTAGTTGCCTCTCAACACATAAATGGATAAGGAAAACTTGATGCATTTACACAGTGGAATATTACTCAATCATTAAAAAAACAAAATAGGGAAACACAGATAAATGGATGGAGCTGAAAAGTAAATCATCCTGAGTGAGGTTACTCAGACCCAGAAGGATAAATATGGTATATGTTCTTTTGTATGTGGGCATTGACTGATATGTCAAAGATAAGCAAGCTCCAATACATAGGATCACAGAGGTTAAGTATACGTTATGGAACTATGGGGGAGGGATGGATTTCCTTAGAAAAGCAAATAGAAAAGATGAATGGATGGCTGAGAGGTGGGGCTCTATTAATTGGAGAATTAATAGAGGAGGGGTAGAAGAGGAACAAGGGATAGAATATGGGGAGAGACTGTTAAAAGTGAGTACTATTTGGGGGTATCATATGGAAACCTTATTAATAGATACTTCCTTAAATATATCCATGCATGAACGTGATGTAGATGAAAATGTCAAATACTGGGGGAGATAGTGCCCCAACTGAAAAATCTCTCATTACCAAATGAAGCTTCCAATAATGTAAATAGGTTACATCTAATTGAGTTTTTGGCTCAAGGGGCTTCAAGCAACCGAGAGTATTGTCAAGGTGATTGCTTGTTCTCTATAAAGTGTGGATAAAACCTTATGGCTAAAGACACCTACACATCTCATTGAGCAGAGAGATGTGGAACTGGTGCCAACCTACAGCCTTCACTCCTACGTGAGAGTCTTTGGTACAGAAAGGTACTCTGCATGCTACCAAAGGAGAAAGATAAACACCACCCCTCCTACAAAGATTTGGATCTTCACTGATGACCTACCTGCAAGATTTGATGGTGCAGATAGTGACACAAAGCCTGTGGGAGTAATTAATCAATATCTGAGCATGCTTAAGACCCACTCCATGAGATGGAACCCACACCCAACCCTACTCAAGTGGACAAAGATCTCAGAGCAGACAGACCAGGAAGGTTTGGTAAAATGAAATATTACTGTTCTACTAAAGGGACATGGCAATAAAATGACTCCTAAGGACATTCTGCTATACTCACAGTTCAGTTCCATCCTCACACATCATCAGATAAACTTCATCTAGCAGGATATGGGAAAAAATGCAGAGACTCAGAGAATGCACAGAAAGCGATTTTGGAATATGCAGCCCTAAATGGAATGTCTCCATCAAATCCCTTTACTCAGACCTCAGAGAACCCTGTAAAGGAGGAAAAAAAGACTGTTAAGAGTCATAAAGGATGGACCTCTACACATCAAAACTCACAGACTTTGGCAGCATGCCCAGAGCCTGCACAGTCTGCACTAGATGGAGGAGTAGTTCCAGGGCCTGAGAAGTATCACACGGTGAACCCCGAAATTGTGTTATTTAATAAAAAAAAGTTTCTAGTTGTGATGGTATTCAGCCCTTAATGCCCAACTTTAATTTTGGTGGCTGGAATATAGTATATACCTTTAATCCCAAACAATCAAGGTAAAGCTAGTTTGTAGAAGGAAGTACCCATGTTTGAAGGTGATGTCTAATTGAGTGACAGAAAAAGGGATGAAAATCAGAGAAAGATTTGACAGAATAAGCTATGCCCAACTCTCATGAAAAGAGATAAAAAGTAAATGAGAGAGTACTTAAGAAAGAGTAGCACAGAGAGGGAGAGGAAGAAAGAGACAGCTTTACTAGCAGAGTTTTATAGAAACAGGTTGAAGAGAGAACAAGCTAGACACAGGTAAAGACAGAAGGAGTCAGAGAATGAGAACAATCCAGAAGACTAGAAGGGAACGCCAGAGTTAGTTTGAGGCCAATCAGAGCAAAAAGTCAATGGTCGAGAGATAATCAAGACTGAATCACTCAGCTTGAAGAGGAGTTTGAGCCTGAACAGCTGAGTTGAACCAGCCAGCCATAGTTCAGAAAAAATTAGGAAGGGATGAACTTATTCAGTAGTAAGCTTCAGAGGCTGAAATCACTCTAGGCCTAGATAAAATTTATGGAGGCTAAAAACGTCCAGGATTAGGCCTAGGTTAACAGACTGAGGCAGTAAGTTGACAATTACTTCAGGCAAATGAAAGTTATTTTTATAGATGTAGACACAGCCCCATCCTTAACCCAGAAGATATCTCAAATTGGCAACTACATACAAATGAAGAATTAGATTTCTCCCATGGAGTCTCAGTGGGGAATCAAACAACTCTGAAGGCCAGACCCATTTCCTAGAGGTAGATGTTCAAACAAGGTGAACTCACTGGCTTCTTTGAAGGTTCTCATAAATCTTTATCATAGAAATTTTTTTCTTCTTAAACTTCCTTCCTTCCTTTGTTTCTTTCTTTTTTCTTTCATTCATTCTTCTCTTCCTCTCTCTCTCTCTTTTTAAACTTAGAAGCATTTGCATATATGTATCGCTTCAGGTCTCGTGTTTTCATGGAATTCCTTTGTGTATAAGTGCATGTGTCTCTGTGTCTATGTGTGTTTCTTAGCTTTTGTCTTGGAATAATTTTCTTCTGTTTGTTGGTTTTATCCTATTCTTATTTTTGGTTTTGCTTCATCTTATTTTATTATTATTCCTTAGATTTCTATTTTTCTCCTGAGAGAAGGAATGGGTAGTGATATCGATGGAAGGGGAGAGGGGAAGGACTTGATGGAGCTGTGTGGTGGGGAACTAAAATATGCATTGCAGGAATAACAATATTTTCAACAACAAAAAGAAAATTTTACCACTAATTTTGTAATTTTTTGTTAAAGATAGCAGATGGCACGTTCAAGAGTATATTTATTTATTATTTAAAGTAAAAAACAAAAGTATAGCCAAACTTTTTCAGATAAAAATAAAAAGAATCAGGGGTTGGGAGGACTATGTCCAATAGTGTAGACACTTTTTGTTTGAAGCTGTTTGAGATTTGTCAATCAGTAAAGAATTTTTGTGTTTAGACAGTACTATGAATGATAATTTATAATACAGTGGTTAAAAAGACTATTTCTTTTTTGAACAAAGGATTTTTTTCCCCAAACCTGACTGCTTTTTTATTCAGTGGTGCTGGTAAAGCTATTGGGACACATTTTCTAAATTAACTTATTTAATGAATCTGTTCCTTTCTTCTATGTCAAAGAAGATACCGACAGGCATTGTATTCAATGGCTTAAACATCGATTTTCAGAAAAGATTGCTAGTAATTAATGCCCACAAAGTCTTTCAAACTTCAGATTCATTTCAGTTAGTGATAAACACTTTTACAACCAAGTCAATAGGCTCATTGTACTTGCTTCATTAAAGCGTTCTATGATTTTTGAAGTCTAGAACATCGATAGGAAATGGATATTTAAGTTGCTTGATAAACCACCTAAACTCGGGCAAAAGTATAAAAACAATAGTTCTGGAAAATGTAGGCCTGTGTTTCCGAGTGCCCTTATCAGGGACTAATTTTAGTCGAAGAGATCTATTTTCAAACCACTTAGTTTCCACCCTACCAACTCCGGAGCTACACAGAGGAAAGTGCGTCAGTGAACTTGGAATCCCTGTTAGGAGCTTAAAAAGAACGCTTTAACTTCCTTTCATCACTTCATCCCAAACCCAAGAGTTAATGTTAAGTCAGTGGCTGAAGTCCTTGGTTCATTTCTTGGGAAGGGATTCTTCAAAACCTGGCCCAACACTATCTGCTCTTCCTCAGTTGCTCTAGACCCCACCGTGGTCTCTCTCCTCCTCTTCCACTTTGGAACCCAGGTGTGGATACATTAATTGATGGCTAAAAGAAGCAAATTGAAGTCAGCTCCTTTGCCCATTTGCATTAGAAGGAGATGCTGGGAACTTGAGCACCCTAAGGCAGCTTTCAGACTGCAGGGAGAACAGGCTGCTTTTTTTAGCACTGCAGTTTTGATGCTCTACTTCATAGGCTGGCCCTCGTGTGGGCAGCCAAGATTTGTTCCTCTGCTTATCGTTTCAACAAAATGAATCTTTTATAAGCATTGCAACCCTTTATCAGTAATTCTTCAGATACTAAACTTTCCTAATTCGACTATTATGCTTCCTATTAAGACCTTTTTTTAGGGGGTTGGGGATTTAGCTCAGTGGTAGAGCGCTTGCCTAGGAAGCGCAAGGCCCTGGGTTCGATCCCCAGCTCCGAAAAAAAAGAACAAAAAAAAAAGACTTTTTTTTTTAGCTACATATAATTCTATGAACAGCACGATGTCACCAATTCTAAATTGGATATCTAAGATAACAAATGTACCCATATTGTGAAGTCAGTGACCAGATACAGTTTTACAGAAGTACCTAACATGCAGAGTAGTTTGAGGCCGAAGTTCTTATATTGTTAACTTAAGCATCTATCTATCTTATTGCTTTATAAGAATTTTTATAAATTTCAATAATAAAAGTGCAGACAAATTTGAACCTATTACTGCACATGTTAAGTTCGGCAAGATCTATAGTAGCTTTATGGCTATCTAAAAATAAGTCAACATCAAAGTGGTGCTGTTTTGTTCATTGTGCAGGATCTGTCTGAACATGAGATCCTAAAACTTATTTGTTACTACATAGTGATTTAATTTTAAATTTAGGTAATCTTGTTTACTTTAAAATTGCAGTATCCAATATATATCTTTTACAACTGTTCAATCTTTTCTAAATTACATAAATTTTCTTGAATTGTAATGAGATTTTTAAGATATGAATACTTATTCTTCCAATATTTTATGCTTAAAAGGAATGGATGAGATTTCAATTTAACCAACGAATGTCTGGATAAAATGTTTGACTTAAGCACTCTCTATTGTGGAACATATACAAGTTGTCCTTCTCCACTGGTGTCTGGAAATATGAATAAGACATATTTCTATGTTGTTTGACAACAAGTTCCACATCCTGGGAAATGAGCACTGGGTTTTGAGCAAGTGCCCAGCTTAGATGTCTCCATGATACACAAGCTACGTGGTTTTGATGACTGACCTTCACAATGCTATAGTGAAGGGAAAGGATTTCTTTGCAGGTGTGTCAAGGCATCCTATTGGGTGGGGAAGACAATTTCTTGAAAAGCATAAACTCCATAGAGTGCACATCTCCAAATGTATCATAAGACTTATAAAAAATAATTTGTGAAAATTGTGTGCCACCTTGGAATACATTGGTAATTCATCTTGTACATAAAAATATTAGAATAAGGAGGGAGGCTGGGAGAGAGAGAAGGAGAGAAAGGGGGAGGAGGAAGGGGGAGGAGGGAGAGAGGGGAGACGGAGGGAGACAGAGAGAGAGAGAGATAGAGAGAGAGAGAGAGAGAGAGAGAGAGATGAGACTCATAGGACTGACTTAATACCATTGTCTACTAATAGATGACTTCTGATGACTTTTGTTAACACACAGAACTACAACAGCCAAGAACAGTTGGCTAAGGATAACTAAGCCTGAAAGCCATGTTTGTGCATCCTAGGCCAACCTGATGTAATCTCACATTGCTTTCTAAATCTTCCTGATTGTTCTTGGAGCTGTGACGCCAGCGTCTGAAATGTATCCGAATTTCATTTTTTCTCACTGTTTATTTTTTCATATCTTGTCTTAATAAGTGAAATGCTTTTGTTATTCTGATAATTAATGTATTAAATAAATAAGTTACATTAATTTCTTTTTCTAAATGTAATATTTTTATTCCTATTTTCACCTGATTTTTTATTCTATGTCCCTAAGATAAGTTTTATTAAATAAAGAAGATAACATTTCATACAGGCCTAAGTCAGATGACATAATGTTATTTTTTCCTTAGGTATAAGTATCCCACCTTTTTATTAGTGAATGTTAGTTCCACAGTACTGATTTGGCACAGTTTAATTAAGAACTTGCCCATTGAGAGAATGTGTCATTGTTTTTAATTGTTGTACCCTACAAAGTTATTAAATACATTTGTATTAATAATTTCACACTCTTGTAAATTTTTACTTACTTAGGCAGTCATTGCAGATTTGGATTCACAAGTATGTGCTAATTTAATTTTAGGATGTCTACTTTATTTTACGTTCCTGCAACTGCACATGAATAGTCTGGCTACACATTCTCACCAGCAGGTATGGTAATGGAAGACTCTGTAGTATCGTGGATGTTCCCAAAAGAAGAGAATTCTGGATATTTCTCGGAGTCAAGAATGATCATATTTTCTTCGGATACTATCCATACCCATGACTAGGGGAGATTTCTCAAATCAGTTTATGACTCCCATTTCTTTTCCATAGCTCCCAGGATTTTGGTCTTCGTCAACAAAGATCCCAATACACTCTCTACCATGGATTTTATTTCATTGCGTCGAGCCAGTCAGCATAGAAGGCAGCTGAGATATTTATAGAAGCCTTTCAAAAATATATAGCTGATAATAACTTAGCTTCTGATAAAAATAATTGGAAACTTCATAGAAAACATGCAAAACAGCCGGAGGACATTCATGTTCATCTTGGCTCACGCCCCACGCTTAGTTTTCAGTAGAAGGCATTCAAGAAATTATCTATCTCTGCAATGCACATCTACTTGCATCCATGCATATATTATGCATATGACTGTCATGAACATTTGCTGGTTCCAAGATATATGATACTGTTCTACAAATTCCATATAGCCAAATGATGCCCCCCAAAACATATCCCTTGGGTCTCACAGAACTGATATTGGCAGTCAACCTATGGTTTCAACTCACCTCTGATTCAGCAAGTGCAGCTTACGTCATGATTGTTATGAAGAATAAAATGAAATGAAATGAAACCGTAAGCTTCAGAAGCCGTTCTTGTTTCCCGTGCTCGCGTAAAGTAAAACAAGACATTATTAGCACAATTTAAAGGATGAAGTTTTACTGAGAAGCTAGACAAGCACTGAAGAGACTTTATTTTTGTGTCTCACCATCTCTATTCCAGCCTCATTAGTACTTTTTGCCACGTATTGTTAGTGGAAACAGACTATTTGTCCTGTTATTGCCGTGCAGTATTTGCGTGCTCTGTTGTGCCAAACTACGTCTAGTTTAGTCCCAGTTCTTAGGTGTACTGGCCAGAGTTGTCAAATACATATAGCTGCGCAGCCACCACCAGCATCCATCTTTAAAATTCCTCTGGTACAACTGACATCCCATATAAAATAAACTCTCTCTTGACTATTATCAATCACAATTCTACTCTGTACCCACATGGACTTGACTGCTCTATTATGTTGTATAAATGATATATTCATCTTTGGGAATGGCTTATTTCACTGAGCAGAATGTCTTAAACGCTATCTATTTTGTAACAGGAGCCAGAATTTCCTGTTTAAAATAGTCTATTGTATGTACAATATGATTTTGTTTATTCAATCATTGCTATACCGGCATTTGGAATGTTATTGCCTCAGAGCTTTTGGAAATAACACTAATTTGAACCTTTGTGTACACACATAGATCAAAGTCTATGTGTTCAGTGGTGGGATTATTTCCCTCAAAGTAGGGTTGTTAGGTATACTGTAATTTTAAGTTTAATGTTTTGAAGAATTGCCATGTCATTATTCAATAAAGTCTGGACCATTTTATATTTTCACTAGCAATACACAAACATTCCTCTTAGTTCTCTATGACCGTATAGTCAGTCTTCGATGCAGCAGATCTTTCCTTCTGAATGGTCAGTTGAGATCTACCTTAAGAAATGACACAATTAAAGATGAGTATAAAAGTATGTGTCACTTTGAGTTTCAATTTGAGAATAATGTAGGTTTAGGGAACTCTAATGTGTGCTTTGTGAGGCATAAGGAAAGCTCAAATATTTATTCTCCTTCCTAGCCAGAGAAATGTGGTAGGTATTAAAGTGACTGAGACTTAAGCTTGGGGAATTATAGGATTTTAACACTTCTCGTAAACCATCTAACAGGAATACTTAAAATCCTGTGTGACACAGAGCACAAAATTGGCAACAAACACCGCGACAAGAACCATGTAAAGGGATCCCTTCTGTGGTATTAGGAGGGGTCTAGGTTCCTTTCTATGGCTTTCTCCAAGTCATACAGTAAAGCAGTAATAGGGCAGCGTTTGATGTGTCATTTAGCTCCTATTTCATTCACACATGTTCTCTAGTAAACCAGGGACTCTAAATGTCATCGGTGGATGTGACTGTAGTGCGCAGACTTGGCTAGTTGGAGTTATGTAGCTTCACAATTCTTGACAATTGGGCAGGTGAGTTGAGAAATATTATGATAGGTGTCCTATGTAAGAATGTGACTATTACAGAAGCAAGCACTTTGGAGATGAAGTTGCCCTACATTTTGAAGTGGAATTATCAGGAAAACAATGTATGTAAAGCAGAATGGAATCTATTCTTTCTTTACAGCTTAAACACAGAGGCCCTACTAAAATGTTGTGTGCATCTGGAAGGTATGCTACTGAACAAAGGCCTACTAGAACGAGGTCGTTTATGTATCACGACAGAAAGAGTTAATGTGCTGACACTGGCCAAGAGAGGTCTAGTGAGCTGTCAGCTGGGATCCATCCAAAGACTCTCACACTCTGGACCACAGATATCCCTGCTGCTCCGGGGAGAGAAAGAAGGAAGTCTGTGATTCTGCGGTAGCAGTTTCACAACTTCAGTATCATTTGGTGGCTAAATATGACTTAGCTGCTTTTAAGGTTGTTGAATGAGCTTTTGTTTGTTGTGTTTTGTTTTTGTTTTTTATTTGCTTTTTCTACTCTACTGAACTGCCACAGGGCAATGAGCGCTCACTGCTGTATTTATTTATCCCAGTTAAACCTTTACTTGTCAAAATCAGTTTTTGTTTCTGTGTGCACTCTTTGGTATGAGTTAATTTTATTCAATGTGATTGAGTTAGGGACCTCGCCACTTACAGTCGTCTTCCGAACATTCATAACAATGCAGTACCAACTCGCTTAAATAGAAGATGAAATACCCTTGCACCTAGAAGACAATTTACGAACCCTTAACACAGCCCTTATTTAATCAGAGAAATTAACTTTTACAACAAAATGAATTCTTTTCTTCAATCAGTAGGTTCCTGTAGTGTTCCCAAGACACACATGTGCTATACTTTATGGAAGATTAGAAGTGACAACAATTAGTCACCTTTGAATTTGTGACATAAAATAAAAATGAGCCCCTGTGTACACAAGAGTCCAAAATTCATCTCTCTTTTGCCTAAGGTTTTCTTCCCTCAATATTCACTTTGAGTTTAATATAAGATTGCTGACTTAACTATGATGTATTTCAAGCTGAAGGCAGAAGTGAATGTTGTATTAATAAATTGTTTAGAGAGGGATTCAAAGAACATTTCATTATATAAACAGGGCAGCCATAAAACATGCTTCGTGGTCGCTCCATCATTCCTACCTGTAGCAGACTGGTGGAGATGACATCTATCAGTGTGACAGAGAATATTACACAAGTGATAGACAGTTATTAGCTGAAGTCCTGATATATTTACACCATGGGAAAATGCACTTGGTATTTTCTTTCTGGCAACTGCTCTGCTGTTCATAATTTGATGGAAAATTGATTAATCACACGTTTAACTCAATGCAAGATCTTCTGCACTGTAATAAATTATGGCCATTAATCAATAAGTACAAAGTAATTCCAGGAGTCTGGAGACATGCTGGCTTCTAATAGAAAAGCTTGCACTTGGGCCCTTCTGCCAGTGACCACTTCATCTGAGGTATTTTGCACCTGCCTCAATCCAATTAGATGACATAATTAATGAACCTCATTGCTCCTGATAATTTGTTATACTGAAAGAAGGAATGTTTTGGCACATCCATTAAAACCTGATGCACAATACTTTGCAGAGAAAAATAAATGGACCAAAGCATTAGAAGGGCTTATGACAGGAATCTCTGAGTTCAAGTAAATGTGGGAAGCCACATTCTAACTTCATGATGAAGAAAGATACAGTTGCATCTGCTCAGTGAATCTGACAAGGTATTTTCTCCACATTAGAAAGCTGAACTTGGCCTCTATGCCACGTTTCATGCTATTTTGTTTCTTTTATGACAAATTAAATGGTATGATTAAAATAAGTGTTCAGGAAGTAGTGTTTCTTAGGCAAGCTGATAAATGGCTCCTTGCTAAGTATCCGTTCTGGTTTCACATATCATAGTCCTTCCGCACCTGTTTTATGGAGCTAACAACAGGCTCTCAATAGACTTTAGTGGGAGAAAAGTCTGCAAAGATAAAAGAAAGCCAGTTTGCGGCTAATTCTGACACCAGGAAACGCCAGGAATAGATTGTATTTAGAGACTTTGAAAAACAATTAGCTGTGGATTATGGGACTAAAAGGCCTCTCCTAACTGTACCTGGGAAATACTTTGCCCATTTAATGCCTTCTAAGCTGTCAGTGAGCTGAACTTCAGTCCTAGTGATTAATGAAAAGCTGCAGGGCACAGCTAGAAGCTAAAGTCTCAATTATGAAAAAGCAGTAACTAGTTTAATGTGCTGATGGTTTTATGCTTAAACTGACAGCTTTGAAAAATGGCAATATTTCCAATCACGGTTTAATAATTTATCATTTCTCTATTGGCATGTCCAGCATGCCCTATTCCCACTACTCTTTTCCTTGTTCTCATGTCCTGGTGTGATGACACCCAAAAAGGATGGTCTGGTTTATTTGTTTGTTTGTTTGTTTGTATATGTTTTTAAGTACATCTTTCTGTTCAGAAACCAGAATACATAAGTATAATCGTATCTATCTATCTATCTATCTATCTATCTATCTATCTATCTATCTATCTATCTGTCTGTCATCTATCGTATCTGACTCTCATCTATCTTTCTATCTATTATCTATCTATTATCTATCTGTTGTCTCTATCCATGATCTATCAATCATCTGCCCATTACTGTGTAGCTCTGCAGTTTCCAATTAGGACCAGTACGTGGGGTTTTTTTTTTTTTTTTTTTGAAAAAAAAAATAGAGACCAATAATCCCAGTCCAGTTTCAGGGGGAAAACTGACATATCCATTCATGACAGATGCCTTTAATTACGTGCCTTCCATTACAGGAGAAAGTGGTGGAAGTCAGAGGGAGGCATCAGTTTAAGTCGAGCCTTGTTAAAGGAAAATCATCTAATTGTCCAGACGATGAGTGATGAGTACATTCCAGAGTGGTAAGCGCAGCAAGAGATGGTATCCATTCTTGGTAGTGGTGACGAAAATGTACCTTGTAAAATTATTAGGTTTGACTTTACATTTTAACTTCAACAATAGGCCGATCGATCAATAGCTATGGCTTCAAGCTTACATTAGACTTTTCTACTATATCATGTACACAGTACCGTAGTAGCTAGCACAGTTACTATGGTAACTATCATTACCATGACTTGATATATAGGCAAGTAAACAAATGAATAAAGAGAATTCAAAAAGCTGGTCATGGTAGTACAGACTTACTTGCCACTTGAGAAATGAAGCGGGTGGATCAGGAGTTCAAATTCATCCTCAGTTACTTGAGGCCAGCCTAGGCTACATAAAGCCCTATATCAAAAATTAAATTAAAAAAAGACTGGCTCACTATTTAATTTCAGTTAAGATTTCTAAATATTGACTGATTGCCAGAACATATTTAATAATATGTGTACATCATGAGTGATGCCACGTCTTAATTTTAAAATTAAGATTGTAGGGATACATTTTTCAGTGTACACATCAGACTCTCTGCTGACTGAGTGATAAATATACTTCACACTCCTTAAATAGAATGAATGCACTAATAAATATATTTGACAGTTCTTTTTTTTACTTTTTATTGATTCTTTGTGACTGTCACATCATGCACCCTAATCCCACTCATCTCTCTGTCTCTTCGTATCCATTCTCTGCCCTTGCAATCTCCTTCCCAAAAGAAAATTAAATAAGATAGAATTTTAAAAACTCCTGTCATGGAAGCTGTAGTGTGTCACACAGTAGACCCTTTTATGCATACATCTTTACTTGTAAATGTTCATTGAAGTGAGTCATTGGTCTGGTTCAAGGCTTCTGGCTTCTGCTACACTGGCTATACTGGATCCTCATGCCTTTCACACACTCCAGCAGATTATAAACAGGACAGGTGTTGGGGTGGGCCAGCTCAAAGCTTGGCATCTGGGCCTGGGTGGTAGCTGAATTGGTTAACCTGCACCCTCACCTGTGCACACACCCTGCAGCACTGCCAGGGCTGTGATTAGCTTACCCTGTGCGGCCAGCAAAGGGCAATGTCAGCTCTCCTGCTCTCATAGTCACGGGGTTGACTCACCTGTGCCTTAACCACCAGGGTCAGAGCTACTGTGCTGCTCAGTCAAGGGACAAGGCCCTGTTCTCCTTAGTGGGCAGTCAGTGAGGAGTGGGCCAGCATTCTTGCTCTCAAGACCTCAGTGACAGTTCACCACCTGTGACAGTCAATGAGGAGCAGGTTGTGTGTGTGTGTGTGTGTGTGTGTGTGTGTGTGTGTGTGTGTGTGTGTGTGTTGTGTGTATCCTGGGGCAGGCCCAACTCTCCCGCTCTTCTTCCCTCATGGTCAGTTTTAGTGTGCTGACCAGGCAAGTAGTGGGACCCACTCTCCTGAGTGTGGTGGCTGGCTGGCCAGTGTTGGGGTCAGTTTAGCATAGTGCCTGAGGCAGCAGTCCAGACCAGGGACATCTGAATGGCCATGGTGGTAACATGAGCCTTGAACATCAACACAGACTGACCCCAGCTATAATAGGACTATGTACCTCATGGCTCCCAGCAGCAGCATGGGCCAGAATGTCCCAGTAGCCTTAAATGGCAGCACAGGACTCTCATATCAGCTTGTTCCCCTTCAGCACCTTGGCCCTAACATACTCACATGGCCTTTGGTGGCAGTCAAAGCCACAGACATCTGACATCTGCTTAACCTTTGGTAGTAACTCGGGCCAGAGACATTGACACAAAGACACCAGTTACAGCAGGACCAAGAACCCAGATATGGCCATTGGCGGCGGCAGGAACCAGGGCAACCACACCATGCCTTCTTCATATTTGTCTGTTCCTTAATGCCCTCGAGTCTCCAGTTCCAAGTTTCTCCACAGTGTACGAACTTCACGGCTTTGCTTTCTCTTCCACATCTCCACCATGCACTCCATGAGTCCATCAGACTTTTGTCCACCATAGTGTGCCTGTAGCAAGTGCCTGGGTGTCTTTCTTCTGGCTGCTACAGGTACTTGGGTTATAAGGTGTTACATCGTAACTACCTAATATTTTTCTGTATATGGCTTTTAAAAATAGAATAGATTATTAGTATTCATAAAATACTTGAAATACTATGGTTGTGTAAAGATTTTATATATACATAAACAACACACACAGATACACACACACACACATACACACACACACACACACACACACATATATATATGTTGTTGCCTAGATTTTTTTGATTTGTGATGTATCTTCTAAATAAAACAAATTCCAGGAAATATTTTCTTTAGAATTAGGAAGTTAGAGTAACAAAAATCTACTTACCTTAATTATTGTCATGATGGGGCTAGTTACAGTGTCTTCATGATAGCACATTACAGTTTTGTACTGAAAATCTCTGTGAGTGAGTTGATACAATGAATTCCAAACAGGTGCCATTTTTTGCTACTACAGTTTGCAAGAAACTTTTGAACTAAAATGTACTTTCTACAGGCTTGCGTCTGTAGGAGGTAAGATTTGCAACATTGCTAGGCCACACATCTCTGGGTTTTGATTAGACATTAGGATGTTGCACGGATTCAGCTTGAGTATTGGCACAGCATATATGTAAGGTAAAAATATTTGATCTTATAAAGGAAGTATGTGACTTGCAAAAATAAAGGTGCTTTGAAAACTTACTTAAAAGATAAATATAAACTGCCAATAGGACAAAATATAAACTGACATTTATGAGAACATGTATTCCAAAATTGTGGAAAATACACCAACATGGAGATATTTGATTGATTGCATAATATTATGAAAAATTATCGTAGCCAGCCAAATGAATGAGTTATTTTTCTACATCATTTTTCTCTGTGAAAAGATGGCTAGGAGAGTGTGAACTCATGCTTGTTCCTCTGACTACAGTTTTTCTACAGAAATTGCATGTTAGCAACATATTCTTTTATTTAAATGCCTTTATTGTATTAATAGTATGTTGTCTCATTCAGCTTTTCATATCTAGGCATATTGTGGTAGGTTTTAATTTTGTTAGGGATGTAATTTTCTTCGTGTACTATTTAATTAATGTAATCATGTTTTATTTTTTCAAGAACCGGTTCATAAGGATCCTACGTAACTTTGAAGCTAACTTACCTTTAGCCCTTCTCTAAACATTAGATCTATCACTTACACACAATCTAGTACGATCAGTGACGATTCGCACTTTCTCTAGTCTTTATCAGCAGAAGTTTGTGAGTTTCCCAATACAGACTGAAAAAGCACCATATGCATTGCTCTGTTCTCATGTGTTGATGTTGAACTACCCATATTCACTCTGCAGACATTTTCTTTACTCACATATGTGGGCACATGTTGATGCTAGCACATATCTCTACTCTCATACATCTAATGCTTTGAGTGTGTCTAGAATTTTAGTCCTTTAAATAGGCCATTTCCCCCTTTTGTCTTGTCTACTCCCATATAAAACTTAAAATAAGTTCTTTATACTTGAGAGAAAGAAAGAAAGCCATTTAAATCTGGTTCCTCAGAGCATAGATAGAAGAAGCCCCCGCCACCCGAATGGCAGAAATAGCATCAGTTTTTTATTAAGGTTTGTGTGGTCCCATGATAGAATTTGGGGGAATTCTGAAAATTTCAAATAAATTGCTCCATCTAGGGGTAGTTTCCCTAGTTATGAACCAAATCAGATTAAATCAGACAGGGTTATGTGGGAGTCCTGCCAGAAGACAGCACTATCAGGGTCAGCTGTTAGATCTCATTATTTGCATCTGTCTGGTGACATCACTCCCCCCAACGTTTGGATACAGTTCCTGATACAGCAGATACATTTCATCTGGTAACTGTCTAGGCAAACATTGCAGTCTTTAACTTTGGGTAATTTTTAGCTTGCATCATCTTAAGATTTTAGGTAGCCTGTGTAAATAGTTTATGTTTTTTCCATACTATAACATCAATGCAGACGATAACTGTAGTGATTACTAATATTTTCAATGTATTTGAATGTATTGCCTTTTGAGTAGGGAAATTTATTAAATTTATTAAATGTTCACAGAATCCTATGAGCGGGTTATGATTATCCTGTTTATATTCATGGGACACTGATGCATGAGGAGTTTACATTTCTCATCTAAGTTCATGAGACTGGCTAATGAGTGCACAAAACAGCACATAGGTGGCCTTACTTCAGAGACAAACTTTCCTTCTGTTGTGCACTATAGGCTAAGCAGGGGAAAAATGAGGTCATCTCAGACTAGCTGCTGTGATGTCATCTCTAGAATCTAAAATCTTATACAAAATCTTTTACCATAATTTTTGATTATAATCTATTTTGCATTGATTATTTAAACATTTCTTGATCATATAGAATAAACAAGAAAGCACAAATTCATCTAGATTTTCTAGTTTTTTTTTTAATTTTTCTTTAAAATTTTTGAGCCTATTGGCAACTGTGTTTTTGTATTTTGTACCATTTTTATTAGGCTTCCATCTTCATACATTTTTCCCTAAGTTCAGGCTGAATCTAATATGAAAATAAGTGTGATTCTTTGTAAATTATAAACTTCTGGGTCAATTATTTCTTTTAGGTTATTCGTATCTCAACTTTATGATCAGATTAGTAAACATGCTTCAGAAGAAGTTCACCTTTCCGTTCCTGGTTCAGTTGTTAAACTCTGAGCAAGATGTCAAATCTTCCAAAGATCCCATACTGATGTAAATGCATAGATGTAGCAAGCTTTAGTGATCAGAATCATTTGAATGGGTTATAAGGTTGCTTCATCATCCAATCTTACATGCTCCTTGCTTAATTTACCTCAACTTTATATTATGCTCTCATTAAATGTATTACACTTCAAAATATTTGAGATTCTTCTACTTAGAAAAAATGTAAAACTTAGGTATAATATCAAATTTATTATAAAATAAGCACATCCCCAAGGAATCTGCATTTTCCAAAAATGCTATCATAAATCTTCATACAGTGGAGAAAAGGGGTAATAGTAAAAATGTGACATTTCCTGCATGGATTTCATTAGTAAATGTAGTTTTTCTTATTAAAAGACAACATAACGAGTCATAAAGCAAATCTATAACAGCATCTGAAATTTGAGCTGCCTAAAATTATTTGGTTTATCTACAATCAAAACCAATTGCTTCTCACCTCATAACTGCTAAGGCAGTCCCAAAGGCCATGATTAAAAGGTACCCAGTGCAATAAAAAGACATTCATTCCTGCATTCATCTTTAAGAAAATGAACAAACAACAACCAAAAAAAAAAAAAACTCTAATAGGAAACGAGCCATGAGCATATGACCTCATCCATTAAAGGCTCCAACTTGTAAAAGTGCAGCTTCATTTGAAAGACAGAAGGAAGTAGGAAAGCCACTGAAGGATATTCTGGGTGAGGGTCAACTGCCTATGGAAATGTCCTTTCTGTTTGGCTACCAAGGTACACAGAGGACCCTACTGCTGTAGTTAAAGGGAGTTGGACTATCTCCGGCTAGCAATAGAGATTTGCAACATTGTCCCTATAGTTGCAAAATCCAATACTGAGTCATGGAATCTTTCACTAATGTTCCAGAAAACAACTGGGGTCAGACAATGTGTGGCATGGAGCATCCACTTGGAGACTCCAAGATTTCAGAGATACCAGAAGTGTGAACTAGCTTGCTACAATAGAAAGAACAAGTGATGTTACCGAGGAAATTGGCACTCTGTGGATTCTTAGTCTCCTTAACGAAAGAATTTAGAAATAGACTCAGAAGATATAACTCAATGACAATTTTATTGGAATTTGAATAAAACAAACAAACAAACAAACAAACAAACAAAACAAACAATAAAGAACAGGACAAGTAAATTGTAAGTACCAACAGTTGCCAGGAATGGGGAGACAAGAGAGAAAGCCAGGACTTGTAAGTTAGGCATGGTGGTCAGAGAAACAGAGAGAAAGGTTGAGAGTGTCAGGAAAGTCCACTTAAGCTTTTGGTTGGTATTTGAATAAAAGCTAAGGAGGAAAGGAAAGAAACACATGCTTAGTGTTGGCCATAAATCTGAGTTCAATGGGCACTGGAGTCCAGGGTCTTGTGTTCCAGGACAAATTGTCTCTTTTACCAGGAATAAATAACTAGAAATTGAAATAGAGTTACTTGTTTTAAAAAGAATACACATGGAGGGACCCATGGCTCCAGCTGCATATGTAGCAGAGGATGGCCTTGTCCGACATCAATGGGAGGAGAGGCCCTTGGTCCTGTGAAGGCTCGATGCCCCAGGGTAGGGGAATGCCAGGAGCAGTGAGGTGGGAGTGGGTGGGTGAGGAAGCCCTCTCATAGATAGACCCAAGAGGAGGGAGGTGGGATAGAGGGTTTGCGGAGGGGAAACTGGGAATAAATAAATAAAATATCCAATAAAAAATAAAATGAACACTCATTTCTGAGAACAGGAATAGGTTAGTAAGCTGAGGGTAAAAGCCTAAATGGGGGTTGGGCTACAAAGTACCTCCAGCCCTTTGTAAGATGTTTCCATAGAACCCATATTTTACTATTTTATTTTCCACAAATGTTCTCTTTGTTACATGACGTCCAGGTGAAGAAGACCTGGAGTTCCTCTATGAATCGGCTTGAACATGACCATCGTTGCCTTAGAGCCAGGTGAGGAAGGGAGTCCAGCCTTCTACTGCAGACTGGCTTCTCTCATATGTTAACTGTGTTTCAGTCTCCATTCCCTACTCTCCTGCATAGCATTACCACCCAAGGCTGCTGAAACCTAGACGATACTGTTATGAGCTCCAAATGCCAGAAATGAGACTACAGGATATACTGTCCTCCATGTCAGGATTTAGTCTTGCTTGTTTAATAGTTCCATTCTGTCTTCTTCTTTCTCCCTTTCAGAATGGGAATACTTTTCTGTTCTGTGTCATTGTATTTTGAAAGTCTGTAACTTGTTCTTCGGGCCTTTTTTTCTTTATAGGGGCTCAGAGTTAAGAGATTACCTCATCTCAGACTTTGTACTTAACTCTGGTGTTTTTACCTACTGATCTAGCTCTCTTGTCCATAGTTTTCGTTTTCTTTTTCTTTCCCTTTCTTTTCCTTCCTTCCTTCCTTCCTTCCTTCCTTCCTTTCTTCCTTCCTTCCTTCCTTCCTTTCTCTTAGAGACTGAATTTGTCTCCAGTTTTAACTTCTTATTTCCAATTCTATTTGGTGGGTCTGTTTTCTACAAGTCCTTCTAAAGGTGTGTGATTTTTTTAAACATTATTTATTTATTTATTTATTTATTTATTTATTTATTTATTTATTTATTTATTTATTTTCACACTCCAGATTTTATTTCCCTCTTGGTCCACCCTTGAACTGCTCCACATCTCAAAAAATGTGTGTGATCTTGGAGTTTTTCCTGCAGTTATTTAGGGAGAAAATAGAGTGGTGTCCTCCACTTTTTTGGCATATCTGGACTTGCCTAGATATATCAGATACTTTTGCTTTCTGTTGCTTTTACTTTGTGCTGGTTTTGGAGTAGTGGGTAGAGAAGATGTAGTTTATAGACTACTTTAGAATGAGGAGCATATTAACATTTAAACAGTGAGGTGAGAGAGCAGTGAGGAAGAGGGGGAGCTATAGTATGACTAAGAAGGGAGCAGAAGAGTTAGAAGTATGTATTGCAATAAGGAGACTATTACAGATGCATAAATGTAGACAAGGTGAGTATCTTTTTAGATATAGAAGAATGCAGGGACAATTATGGAATCTTATTGTGGCAAGATGGAAGATAAATATACAACCTTGTAACTAATTGCATAAAAAACACACAGAAAAACTAGAGTACTACAGTTTTAGAATAAAGAACAAAGGTGAAATGAAGACTTATGAATCATCACTCACACACACCAATAATCTATTCTGGTTTGTATTCTTTGTTAGTTTTATAAAAGTTGGACATTTGGTCTGGGTGCTTAAGGTTTCTAGAGCCAATTTTTCAAGAAGTTCAGCTTCGGAGACGGTGCAGCTTGATACCGAGGGCTGTGCTGTTGCAGGAGCAGTGTATTCTAGTCTCGATGGCAGCAGAACCAAAGCTCCTGACCCGTAGGCTCATGTCTCCAATGACTGGTTGGAGTAAAAAGTCTCTGGCTCTGCTATGCTCTAGCGCTGGGGTAGATCTCCAGTCCTTGACTGGTCTTCAAAAAGGACATTTTGAAGAGGTAATTATTTTGCCACCTTTCTTTGGGCTTCAACTTTGCACATGCTTGGGTCATAATGTGAGCTTTTCCATTTCCAACAGGCACGCAGTAAGGATTATTAGACCTGCCACCTGTTGCTGACACATGAACTGTCTTCCCACACAGCTGATTCTAGTACAGCCCTGCTTCCTCTAAGTCACCCTTCCTTCTATTTCCCACAAATGGACTCTACACTAAAATCCGATTAGAGCAATGTCTTCCAACTGAAATTTGCTAAGTCTTTTTCGTTCCCTCCCCATGACTTTTCAGGCCTGCCCCTTCCTGTTCATATTTATCTTTTGTCCTGAGAGTCGTGCACATATTTGCCATCACTCTGAGCTCGAACTTTATCCTTCTCCTTGTTCTCCAAACCATTCTCAGACATTTAAGTTGAACAGAATCTTAGGCAGGCTCCTTCTTCAGTAGTCTGTGGCTTCTTCAGAAGCTTCAACTGGTAACAGCAGCTAGAAAGTCATTCATGCAGTTACTGGGACCTTTCCTAGTCTCATGTTCATGTGTGCAGTCTGTTGCTTGAGTTCTTGACTTTACCAGTGGAAACAATTTTTTTCTTCTCTTTTTTTCCCTCAAGGACCCTTGGATTTGCTTAATAAAATTTCCTGTGCTTTTTAAAAAATACTTAATTTAAGATCGTTTTGTACTCTGGCTAGAGTTGCTCATACCCTCAGAGATGTCACCCTACTTTGAAGGCAGCATTTTAAAGACCATTTTTCTCCTTTTGAATATTGTGTTATCCTTTTGAATAATTTTATATTCTTGATGTTATTCCCTAGATCTCTTCCCAGCAAGATCATGGGGTTGTGCCTCAAATTCAGAAAATACACAGTGGGAAGGGTAGACGAGCACACAGAAGTCAAAAGAGAAAACAAATTCCTGATTGCACAGTTCCAAGACTAAGTTTCTGCTTCTTAATCAGGGTTCACCTGGCAAACAACAATCGAACGGTTCTGGTTTTTTCCTGGTGTTAGAAGTTCAGTAATTGGAAAGACAAAATCGATTTTTGGATAAGATTTGCCCACCAAATGATGTCAGTGCTCCTGAAGATTTTCAAATTACTGAGTAAACAAGCTCCCACCAGTGAAGGGTTCAGATATTCACAGGAAGTCCATTTGATAAGCTTATTTCAAGATCATTTTTTAATGCTTTTTCATTATATCAGTTATAATTAAGCTACTTAATATATATAATTATGTGGTGAAGTAATGGAGAGAGTATACTATCGAACAGTGTAAAACAAGTCGGACAGATTGGTACTTCTTTGGGGCTCTGTTAGTACTTAATCTGCTTCTGGCCACCCACTGAGCTAGGCTGGAAGAAGCTGTCTTTTGATCTCTTTTGTGAAATGACCTTTGAGGGCAAAAATAGATGAGAACAAGCCTTAAAAGGCTTGTTATAAATATTCTGTTTGGATCATGTATCTTTCCAAAATGCCAGAATAAAACACTCAACTAAAAAGGCTAACTTTAATGCCTTATACAAAAAGGCTAAGCTCGCTGTTACAGGCTGCTTAGAATGTGTGTTAGTCAACAAATTTACCATAATGGTCCCAACAACTTCCTTATTCAGAGGGCTTAAGGAAAACAAGGAAGAAGAGACTTCCATGCTTATAATCCTGCAGCTGCCATTTGGTTATTTCAGCATCCCTTCGCCCTGTAATCCTCAGTCTTTGCAATCTATGCAGCTACCCAAAGCTCCCATCTGCCACTGGAAGCAACACATGCCCGCAGGAAGGAGCCGTACACTTTAATGACACCAACATCCTCTATCCCTCCCTAATACAAATCAGTGCTTGTTGTAGCTGTGTAAAGGCTTCAGGTGAATATGTCTGGTGAAGATCACATGTAAACCGTTCCAAGATGCTTACAAGTTTGTTTTCATTGAGATTAAGAAGTGTGGTTGAGAAGCCGATGTAAGATTTCTCTTGGGGAAAAGAAAAGATTTGTGAAGATTGATTCCCTTTTCTAGGGTTTGACCCATCATTTATTAGCTCATTTATCCAATACAACATGCCAAGGAAGAGGGACAGTTGCTAGCACCAGAGTGAGGGCCCCAAATTCTCCAATCCCAGCTGACTCATGGGGTTGTATTTTCATGGTTCCAATGATTTCTGATTCTTTCCTATGGACAGCTGCTGGATTTGTTCAGGTATGTTTTGTTCAACTTTAACTTCTCTTAGAACTGTCTTTGTTTTTGTTCACTTCCGCCCTCGCTAACAGCTGTTTTTACTGTGGGGAGGTAGACAGGATACGGAGCTTTTGTGGAGGTAGTGCCATTGCAGAGAAAATGCCAGTGACTGATAGAAAGGGCCGGTTCAGAACTTCAGTCACAATAGTTTAAACCCTGGTGAAGTGGAAAGCTCAGATAGAATTGTGTTTGAATATCCATGTTGGCATAAGGAAAGCTCTGTCATGCATGAAGTTAACATGGTGTTAAAGGGAAATCAACTATCAAACGTGATTGAAATGGCTTAAGTGTCTTAATGTAGAAAAATACTTTTATAGAATAAGTTAGAAGAGAAATGGAAAGAGGAATTCTGAGGCAGAATGTAGGTTCGCAAATATTTAAGAGAAAATGTTTTCTCTCTCATACTGTGAGTGTGTATGTGCGCATTCACACTCACGTGTGCATATGTGTGTGTGCACATGTGGACATGTGTGCTTGTGTGCTTCTGTCTGTCTGATATGCAATGAGGAAGGCTTGTATGGTAGAAGGAATGAATGAATAAATAACTGGGAAGACTGATAGAGAAATAAAATTAATGAATATGAATGAAGAAAATAGTACTACTAGGAAGGAAGAATCAAATTTGGAGGCAATCTATTTGAAGTTTATTCCGTGATTATATTTTAAATGAATAGGTTATAGTTTGGAAGCTTTGGACACTAAAGTTACATAAGTACACTAAATTTTAGAGATATCTGAAATGTAGGTTGTATCTAACCTTACAGTAAAAGAAATTTTTACTTAGCACAAATCAACAAAAATGACATTTTAAGCCATTTGTTGTGTATAGAGGAGATATTTTAAGTGCCAAAAACTTGTTTAAACCATTTTTAATAATAATATGAGATGTCACCATTCTGACTTTAATATACATTTTATGTGTTTGAATAACTTATAACAATGTTGAAAGGTTTTCTTTAAAGCCTAAGACTTTAGTGTTTGTGTTAGTAAATGTACGTTTTACAGAAGATTAAAGGTAGCCTTCAAGTATTTATTCAATGCGCTTAACAGCTGAAAAGAAAAAGTAGAGTGAAGAGAAGTAAGCAGACGAATGAACACAGGTTCACACTCTCGCTGTATCTCACTGCAAACCATGGCTACACGTAGCACTTCGGTATTCTTTCCAGAACACACATCACTATATTTGCACTTCTCATAATAAAGCATGCTGTACAATGTCTTTCTCTTTTCTTTTGGGTAATTTGCTTTATTTACTTAATAAGTCATGGACTCATTTAACAGTAAAATTAGTGACTGTATATTTTCACCTGTTTCATAATTAATGGAAGTAGTGATGGACAGTATTCACATCATTGTTGCCTATAATCCACACACCCTTCAGATGTTTAAATGCATCACGAGGCACTTTGGATCCACGTCACCCATTACTTTTTTTTAAAAAAAAGTAGTGGTATAAATTGCTAAATATGGCCTTTTATATGTGCTCAAGCAATATAAGAATGTTTATTTTTCCCAAGCTTTTCTCCTATCACTTTAATTTTGTTACCAGAATAATGTTTTCACTTTAATGAAGGGAAATTTTGAATATATTTTTGTCGTGCTATACTTCCTCTTTTGCATAATTCTAATCTTCAAGTGAAATAATTGGCTTTTGTAGAACTGTAAGAAGCATTACATCTTAATGTTTACCCTCTGACATACACTCTTAAATTTCCTAAGTGAAAAACACTTTAAGAAATCTCTATTTTTCAGTAAGCACAGTAAGCCAATTAATAAAGCAATAAGGAAATTCTTACTTTTTAACTTCATATCCAGTAGGTAAAAGAGAAAATATCAGAGAAGAGTTATTTGTGCATTGACTTTATAATGGAATTCTATGACTATTTCATTTGATTTATCCTTACTAAGATATTTTATCCACTAATCATGCTGATTGTACAGTATTGATCCTTTATGACATCATTAAACAATAAGCTTTAAGATACAGAATATTTTAAAAATAATTTTCAAAATGTAGGATCTGTTAGAAGAATTATTCAAACAAGAAGCTTCATTAAATGATTGGAATTTATCCTTTGAAAGATGTAATCTTCAACCTCATACTATGACTTCTCCTGTGTAGGTAGCCAGAATAAAACCTCAACCCTATTGGTTTGCTTACAGGTAGGTCAGCCAATTGTCCTTTCCCCAAAGCAGTTACAGTGTTTATCAATTGGGTCATTGAAGCCTGAGTGCTTCCTGGGCAAGATTTCACTGTGTTTCTCTCAATGAACCGAGTGTTTCCATTCTCCTTTTATTTCCTGACAGTACAAAGTATGTCTAGAGTTCATTCACATAATGAATGGGGTGGGAAATGAATTCCATCGGGACTATGATTGTTTGGTTGGCCACGAGACACACGAGACATTTATGACTTTCCCCTTTTGTGCTATTCCAGTGCCCGGTTGAAAGATTGCAACATAAATCTGGAGGCATGTTTTGCAAAGTTCATATCTGTATTTGTTACCTTTAATATTAATAGGGATGTATCTTTAAAGTGAGTAAATTGAGAAAGTGGCTGAAACTATAGTTTATAAAAGAAGATTAGTGGGTTTAATATGCACTGGAGAGTAAAAGAAAAATCTTATTACTGTATGGAGAAATTACCT
Source organism: Rattus norvegicus (assembly GCF_021556685.1). NCBI lineage: Eukaryota > Metazoa > Chordata > Mammalia > Rodentia > Muridae > Rattus > Rattus norvegicus. The sequence goes on along the minus strand of NC_141541.1, from coordinate 99,438,963 downwards.
CATAAAGAAGCTAATACAGCAGGCTAGGGAGCAATTTTTAACAAGGATTTTATGATGTGCAAGTGTAGGCAAGTTAATGAACTTATCTTTCTAGTTATTTTCAGATTGTAATGATGCTTTTCTTTTCTGGTTCTTGTGCTTTAAAAAGTAAAATACATTTAATCACCTACAATAAACCTAATTCATTACTTTAATAAATCAAGTACAATCTTATACTGTACACTTAAATGTTCTCGCAATAATGCTGGGAGGCAGATCAGGTGCTAAACTTTAGCATGGATTAGAGCAAAAGGTAGCTGTGGAGCTTATTTATTATTTAAATTAAACCATCTCGCTTTGATAGCGCAGTCATTTTGAGAAGATCTGACTCCCTTCGCAGCGATTGGACTTAGAAAGCTGAGACAAAAGAATGAGGAAATATTTTGTTCTAATGACCACCCAATTCTTTGCAGTATAACCATAAATTCTTTGAAATTCACACACACACACACACACACACACACACACACACACCTGTCTGAAGAACTATGCTTTCTAGCTTTCTACAGGAGAATTGTGCTAAGGAACCAAATGTCATCAAGGTGACTCACTCCCGGCATGTTCTTCCAACCAGGTAGAGTTTCTTTAAAAAGAGAATGCCTGAAAGACATACATGGTATGCACTCACTGATAAGTGGCTATTAGCCCAAATGCTTGAATTACCCTAAATGCCTAGAACAAATGAAACTCAAGACAGATGATCAAAATGTGAATGGTTCACTCCTTCTTTAAAAGGGGAACAAGAATACCCTTGGCAGGGAAGAGAGAGGCAAAGATTAAAATAGAGACTGAAGGAACACCCATTCAGAGTCTGCCCCACATGTGGCCCATGCATATACAGCCATCCAATTAGACAAGATGGATGAAGCAAAGAAGTGCAGACCGACAGGAGCCGGATGTAGATCGCTCCTGAGAGACACAGCCAGAATACAGCAAATACAGAGGCGAATACCAACAGCAAACCACTGAACTGAGAATAGGACCCCCGTTGAAGGAATCAGAGAAAGAACTGGAAGAGCTTGAAGGGGCTCGAGACCCCATATGTACAACAATGCCAAGCAACCAGAGCTTCCAGGGACTAAGCCACTACCTAAAGACTATACATGGACTGACCCTGGACTCTGACCTCATAGGTAGCATTGAATATCCTAGTAAGATCACCAGTGGAAGGGGAAGCCCTGGGTCCTGCTAAGACTGAACCCCCAGTGAACTAGACTGTTGGGGGGAGGGGGACAATGTGGGGAGGGTGGGGAGGGGAACACCGATAAGAAAGGGGAGGGGGAAGGGGAATGTTTGCCCGGAAACTGGGAAAGGGAATAACACTCGAAATGTATATAAGAAATACTCAAGTTAATAAAAAAAAAAAAAAGAGAATGCCTGAAGTATTCCACTCAAAGATACATGACATACGATTCAAACCTCAAATTAATTACTATGATGCTGTCTGTAATGAAAATGGAATGAACTTATTAAGAAAATAAAAGAAGTGAAATTAGGTAAGAAATGATCTGTAAATTTCTTCACTCTGATTTGTTAAAACTGAATGTTATCACAAGTTCAGTTCTTATTTTTGCCTTGTATGGTACCAACACATGTGAACACCAAGAGCCATACCCTCTGTGTGTGTATGTGGTTTGAACTAGGATGAGTTTAGTGTAAAATAATCATATCACCTTAGACCCTACACACAACTTAGACAAACTTTTGAGGTAAGAACACATAGTCTTTTGATATTAGCATTCTTCTATCATTCCTAAATTCACTATGATTAAAGAACTCATGAAGAAATAGGCATGTTTCCTCATCTGTAAAACATAAACCACTTGCTGGTTATTCCTTGAGCATGAATTACTCAAACTTACTATGGCCTGCATGATTTAGCAGAGAAAATATTGAGTCTGTATTATCAACCTGTATGTTTATTCTGACTGCAAATGTCTCTTCCTTTGGGGGAAGAATTTGACAGACTGTATTTACCTTCTATACTCTTGGAAGACTAGTTAGTTGGTGATGGAGAAAGCATCATAATCTCTCAGAAGGAAGTCTAGGAAAACGCGGTAGATGTTTGGGTAGAGTGGCAGAGCCAGGAGCAAGTCAAACTCTGTCTAGGCAAAGCCTGCTTGTACGCCCAACCCACTCAACCTGTCTTTGTCTCGCAAAGCCATCCCTCTCCAGTCTTTTAAAAGCATGACATTCATCAATGTCACTGTGTTTTAAGAAAAATGAATACCTTTAGAATTTGATTTGTCCTGCCCCAGACCTAAGAATCATTCCATAAATATGTAAATGGAACAATGGGACGAAATTGGATAGATAGAACATTAACGAGTTAAGATATGGGTACTTTAGACTTGCATATCAGTGTGATAGAAGTGAGTTTGGTCGCTCAGCCTTTGGCAGTGGATTAGTCTGGGATGAATCTTAACAAAAACAGATAATGGCAGAGGAGGGTGAAATGTGACAGATAACTATAAGGTGCTATCTAAAATCTCTTTAAACCACAGAGGTGACAGCTTGGCAAATGCTCAAATGTCTGAGGCTATAGAAGGATTAACTCAGTACAAGATTTAATCTCACATAAAAATAATGCGTTTGCTTTTAATTCACAGTACAACAGAAACTGCCTTCCTACTTATAGATGTTTAGACTTAAGTATTTTCTCCTTCTCTGTTTCCTTCTCTCCCTTAAGTCCTTCTTTCCTTTCTTACTTCCAGTTGTCAAGTTATGAAGTTATTGTTGAAGAAAATTTCTAGACATAGAAATTTTATTAAAATGCAACAAAAAGTCAAAATGTTTAAAAATATCTTTAAAATGTTAACGAAACTCTACCAGCTGTCCTTTCTTCATCCAATCAACAGTATCTGGTATTATAACTCAATAGTACCTTTTGTGACTTCAAAGGCATAAAGAAGGAATCAGGAAATGTGCTCATACAATGGTTACTATCAAGACTGGGCTAGACTGATCAAAACTCAGTATTTCTTAGAAAATGGACTAGTGTGCTTAGTAGTTTATAAGACACATAATATTTTTTAAGAAATGATCTTACATTAACATCTTCCTGTAGATTATTGATTAGAAAGATTGCTTATTTATTTTTGTGTGAGATTTTATTTTTAATATTAATTTGTGTACATGACTGTATACCCAGAAGAGGGTGCAGGATTCCCGGAGCTGGAGGTAGAGGTCACTGCAAGCTGCCTGATATGCGTGCTGGGTTCTCTGTAAGAGTCACAATCAATTTTAACCCCTGAGCCATCTCTCTAGCCCAAGTGTTTAAATTGCAATTCATTCATTCATTCATTCATTCATTGGGTGTGGAGGCCATAACTCACAAGCACACTTCTATCTTTCCATTTTGTGGACTTGCTACTAAATTCAGATTGCTACTAACACTTGACAAGTGCCTCTGCACACTGAGAAAGTGCCTCCATGAGTTCCAGACTCAGTTCTTCATTTCTTAATCTAACAAATTTAATATAATAATTTTAGTATGATAATTTACTATAATTTAGAATTCCTAAAATTATGGTCTTAAAAATAAAATGGGTTTGAGAAATGACTTTTTCTTATTCCTTTTCCTAGAACATTAGAGTCATTGGGAGCTTTTCAAACATTGTTTGTCTTCATTTTCTTGATAGTGTTCGGTTGGCAGTTAATTTTAAATTGGTCACAAGTGCAACTGGTTGTAATTTCTTTGGCATTACCAGTGATTGTCTACCAAAGAATTGCACATCTCAGAACAGTCCACTAAGAGTAATATCGTCCATACTTACGTATGTGGATACATCTGTGTATGTATGTGTGTGTTATTCCTAGGATTTGGAATAAGGAAATAGAAAATTAATGTGAATTAATGATTGTATAAGTCAGCAGATCTCAACCTTCCCAATGCTATGGCCCTTTAATACAGTTCCTCATGGTGGTGAGCCCTCAACCTTAAAATTATTTTCATTCAAACTTCATAACTGTAATTTTGCTATTGTTAGAATCATAATGTAGATAACTGATATTTCTGATGGTCTTAGGCAACCCATGTGAAAACACTCCAAGGGGGTCATGACCCACAGGTTGAAAACCACTAATATAAATGCAAAACTTAATTTTGAAATTACTTTTCTTCATAATTATTACTTTGCTGACATGAGAATGCAGTATAATAAAAATCATCATCCATAGTATTTTCTCACTCATTGGAAATACAGTTTTATCAGATCCTATTGCTTTACCATTTATTCCTGCTTAGAAAATGTTATGCCTTTTGTAAGCTGCCCCAGCCCATATGAAGTCAATGCCTTCTTGATTCCCTCGTCCACAGCTCAGTTCCAATCACACTGAACACACTGGCTCTTAGATATGTGGATTATGTTGCCTATATTATCCCTATTGATGCTTTTCAAACATCCTTGCCCCATATCATGAAATGGTTTCATTTCTCTGTTCTATTTGTCTCCATTTCCTACTGCTCTGAACACAGCCTTTCTCTTTTATTCTGTTTGCCACTGAGAATATTCAACATGAAAATTTTCCATTCATACGTTTATTCTATAGAGAAAGGACAATGCTTCCCACATAATCCAGACTACAGAGAGCCAATCCTCTGCAATATACATGTTATAAATATTTAACCTTAAATATAGACTTTAAAGACAGGGGCAGCAGAGATTCAACTGACAAGAAAATAGCATATTTAAAAATCCGTGACTCATGTAGCATCGAGCAGGATCTGATATTCTTGTTTGTTATTAGCTTTTGTTATTTACAAAGCCTTTACGTAAATAATTACCCACCGAAGACTCAGAAAGCACTCTTCAAAACCATATATTAAAACAAATTTTCTGAGTATTTTTGGCAGAAGACAAGCATAAAGAGTATGTGTTTCTACACAAAAATAGTCACTGAGCCCTTGACTACAATAAAACTGGAACACATCTGGGTACAGCAGGTGGATGAGTTATGCTAATCCAAAGGCTTTTCTGACTCATGATCTAAGCCACAACATAACATACACTTAAGACGTTCAGGGACAGAACATGTTCCTCCATTCCCATTCCGAATCAGGTGTATTTGTAATCAAGGCTGCGAATCTCTCAGCCAGAGCTGTCAGCCTCCCAAGCAGCTTGAAAGTAGGCTGACAAATCTGTCTGTGGAGACACAGGATTACATACAGGGCCATGCTGATCTTGGCCAGCTCAACAATATGCATTTGCATATGTTTCTGCTTTTCCATTTGGCTCTTGGGCCCATGAAATAGCTTTTCTTTGTCTGTACTTTGGACAGACCACAGTGTGATATAGAATGTGCTCTGGAGAAGCAGTTTACAGGGGAGGGAAAGGTAGATTACATATGCCACAAATTTAAGGAAATTATTTTACTTTTACTACATATAGTACCTAAGAAGACAAGAAGCCTTGTCTTTACTTACCCATAAGATGATTGTAGGCAGAAAATTTGATAAAGAGCATAAAAACTTTAGAAGTTTCAATGTTCTTCAAAGTTGTGCCTTTTCTCTACTTACAGTTTTTCAGTAAAAAGTATATACAAGCACATTTGCATGTGTACATATCTGTTTGGGGGGAGTCTTTGTATTGCAATAGAAGTGGACATCTGCAGTCACGGGACTATGCAGAGGGAGGAGATAGGAGATAGCGAAGACTCTAACCATGGGATAGGGTGGAGGGATTCCAAGTCTCTGAATGGAAATGAAGATTTCCATCAGGAAACTCACAGACCGTAGCAACACTAAGATGATTGAGCTCTGACCTGTCTTTTCAATGTAGTAGTTGGTGGCTACACTTCTCTAACATAAGAGCTGTCACATTAGAGGCTTGGGACAGGATAGACATAGAGTCAGGTGGCCAAGACAGCACCACAGGACCTGTGTATAGTAGGAGAAGCTGGAGAGTGTGGGAACCAAGAGATGAGTCCCATCCACTATTTCATGCTCTCTAATTGCTTCCAGACAAGCTTTCATCAAGTTTTCAAAAGCCAAGATTTGCTGTAGGGCAAACATCCCAGCACATTCATGACCACTCCTCTGCTGTGTAACCAGTGCTTAGTTGATTCTGCGACTGCGTTCTTCTGATGTACTGGACCTCTTAGTCTCCTACACTTCTTTTCCTTCTCCCCTTCCATGGGCTTCCTTAATCTCTAAGCATAGGGAACTGATGGAGATCTTCGATTTGAGATATTTCTCTCTCTCTCTCTCTCTCTCTCTCTCTCTCTCTCTCTCTCTCTCTCTCTCATATATATGAAAATATATAAAAATATATATCCCAAATATAGAAGAAAATAGTTTCTAGAAAGACCTTCTGGCTGAATAAAGAATCTATTTTAGTGACACTTTGTTTGCTTTTCTAATGATGTACTAATTGGTATCAGGCAATGAGATAAAAAGTTGAGCAGTGGGCAGTATGTGTTGGAGGAAAGGGCAAAGGTTAGCAGTAGGCAGTGTGTGTTGGAGGAAAGGGCAAAGGTTAGCAGTAGGCAGTGTGTGTTGGAGGAAAGGGCAAAGGTTAGCAGTAGGCAGTGTGTGTTGGAGGAAAGGGCAAAGGTTAGCAGTAGGCAGTGTGTGTTGGAGGAAAGGGCTTATTGTTGTTGTTGTCTTCAAATAGCCTATAAAAGAATGGGTTTTATTGGTTTTATTTGTCACCCAACCAACTGTTCTCTTCTAGCTTCCTGACCACTTCCTTCTTGATGGCCTCCTGACCGTAGGTTCCCTTCTGCTCTCATGTAATATGAATTCTGTTTCCTTTTAGCCTTCACCACCCTTTTCCCTTTAAGGTTTTCCATCTTTTTACAAGACCCATTTCCTACTTTCATACAATGCACACACACACACACACACACACACACACATACACACACACACACACACATGCACTCATGTAATTTTGTTCAATACTAAAGAATGCAACTTGAAATTTATTCTTCTAAGTCTAACTTATTGTGTATAATACAATAATTTCCAGGTACATCCTTTTACTGAAAATGTCATATCATTTTCTTACAGGAAATTTTGTCAATTAAATTCCAAAATTTAAATGTCAACTGCCTGAAATATTCTAATTGATTGATTGAACAACCCTGTGATGGTATAATATGATGGCATATTACAACATCCAATAATAGTTGACACAAAAATCACAATTTCCAAATTAGAGGAGATAAGAGATAATTCATTCTGAGACAAATATGAGTGGCCATTGTCCTGGAACATGGATCTAGATATCTTCAAATTCCATGTTGTTGCAGTTCCAGGAAGCTTTTATAGCAACGGAACAAAGAATTATTTTTTTATAACACACTACTGGATACCTCAGGTAGGTTATAGAAAAGTGGGGAATCTCTGCCATCGTTCTCAGGTTTATCAAATGACATTCATAGCATTTTCGGTTGATGGAAGTTACTTATTCTATTCCAAATGTTTTTACTTGATAGCTTGATATGTAGCTAAAGATATTGCAAGGTAAATTTTAATTAGTCTCTGAATTTGTCACACTCCACAGTCACTAAAGTGTGTGTCAATTATCCTTCCAGAAGATTCAGTGACAGTTGCTGCTCATCCCCGCAATCTTTGTTCATAGATCATAGAATAGAAGTAGCAAAGATAGCATTAGATCTTCCTAGAAGTGGGAAAATTATGATAACTTTTCTCACTCATGTGAAGGATATGGCCAATGCTCCCATGAAAATACAGGTAAACAAAGGCAAAGCCTAAACATTTTCTACAACAAAGGAGCTTTCCGAAACGAAGACTCTGACTGAGGGAGAATTTCTTATTTTCAAGCTTAGGATCAGTGAAGACTAAATGTCCATGCAGAAATTAGTTGGATAAGACAGAGTAGAAAGAATTCTAGCAACAGCAATACTTTTCAAATACACCAATACAATAGCTCATGAATGGAAGCTACAGTCAGAGTAGTCAAGAAGGCAGTATGTATAGTAAGTTCATGAACAAATTTCAGCAAAATCAACATAATTTTATTATTTAATACATTCATTTGTGATAAATATCAACCAAAGTATAACTACTTCAGTTGAAGATAAACCTGAATGAATCATCCAACTTCATTTGTTTTTAATTACTTTCTTTTATCGGCAGTTTTATAGATCACATTTTATCTCAGTTATGTTTATGCACTGATTGGCTACTTTGTACTTTACAAAAGGCACTTGAGGAAGAAAGGGTTTATTTGTGGTTCATAGTTCTAAGGTATTAGTCTATTGTTGTTGCAGTATACTGTGTAAAGTTGTGTCTCTGTCCTTTCTCACCTACCTAAAACATTCCCTGATCGACTTTAATGAAAATCTGACGGCCAATTAGCTCAGCAGGAAGTGGAAGGCAGGACTTCCTGGGGGGGCTGAGGAACTTTCAGGAGAAGGAAAAGGAAGGCCTTTTCACTAGGAGACATGAGAGGAGATGGATGTGACTATGGGCCTGGAAGGTATAGCTAGCTATGTAGTTGGATGGTCAGGTAAATTAGATGAACTGGTTGTGAGTCTGTCCAGCTAAGGCCTAAGCTTTGAAATATTAAAAAAGTCTCTGTGTGGTTATTTGAGGAACTAGCTGGTTAAGGAATTACTGCTGACATATTAATTTCCAGCATTAATTAATATGTATAGAATATCAATTTCTTTCATTTTATGCATTGTGGTGGGTGACGCATGGTGGAAACATTGGGGGAGGCTGATTTTGTTGCACCACCAATCAGAAACCACTGCACATAGAATGAGACAGAATTGTTCAACATTCTGAATAGGTCTTTCGGAATTACCTTAATCTAGAAAGTCCCTGGCCGACATGTCAGGAGAGCCCCCCCCACCATGGCGATTCTAAATACTATCAAGGTGATAATTAAGATTACCCAGCACACATATCCAAATGATATGCTCCTATCAGCTTTGTTGAAACGCCACCCTGACATAAGTGTATGACAGGAACAATTGATCACATTGCTTTCAGGAATTTTGAAGCAGGTCAACCTGGACCTGACACAAACAGGAAACATACGACATTTTTTATAAAAAATATTTTGTTTATTTACATTCCATCCATTATTCTCCTTCCTGTCTCCCCTCCCACCGTTTCTCATCCCATCCTACCTCCCTCAAGAATCCCCTTTCCCTGGGGCCTCAAGCTTCTCAAGGATTAGGTGCATCTTCTCCCACTGAGGCCAGACCACGCAGCCCTCTGCTACATATGTGCAAGGGGCCTTAGACCAGGACTAGCCCATGTATGCTGCCTGGCTGGTGGCTCAGTCTCTGGGAACTCTCGGATGTCCCAGTCAGTTGAGACAGCTGGTCTTCCTATGGGGTCACTCTCCCCCTCAGCTTCTTCAATTCTTTTCCTAATTGAACTATAGGTGTCCCTGACTTCAGTCCAGTGGTTGGGTGTAAGTATCTGCATTTATATCAGTCAGCTGTTGGTAGGGCCTCTCAGAGGACAGACATGCTAGGTTCCTATCTATAAGCCCATCATTGTATCAGTAATAGTGTCGGACCTTAGTGTCACCCATCTCCCATGAGATACATCCCAAGTTGGGCCAGTCACTGGACCTCCTTTCCCTCAGTCTCTTCTCCATTTTTGTTCCTGCAGTTCTTTTAGACAGGAACTATTCTAGGTCAGAAATTTTGACTGTGGGTTGGTAATCCTGTCCCACCACTTGAAGCTCTGTCCATCTACTAGATTCTCTTAAAGTATCCTCTCACCACTGTTGGACACTTTGACTAAGGTCTCCCCAACTGAGCCCTGAGAGTCTCTCACATCCAAGGTCTCTGGTACTTTTTAGAGGGTCCCTCCACCTTCCACCCCCAGAGGCTGCATATTTCCATTGATTCTCCTGGCCCTCTGGGCTTCTCTTCTGTCTGCCCTTTCCTCCATACCTATTCTCCTTTGCTCTCCTCCTCCCCTCTATCACCCATGTCCCTCCCTCCCTCTGCCTCCTATGATTATTTTCTTCCCCCTCCCAAGAGGATTGAAGCATCCTCACTTAGGCCTTCCTGCTTGTTAAACTGCTTAAGGTCTGTGCGTTGTTTCCTAGGCATTCTGTACTTTTTGGCTAATATCCACTCATTAGTGAGCGCATAATGTGCATGTTTTTCTGGGGGAGGGGGCGGGGTCTGGGTTACTTCACTCAGGATGAACCTTTTAGTTCTATTCACTTGCCTGCAAAATTCACGACGTCCTCATTTTTCATAGCTAAATAATAGTCTATTGTGTAAGTGAACCACATTTTCTGTACCTATTCTTTGCTTGAGCAACATCTGGGTTGTTTCAAGCTTATAGGACATTCAAAGAGGCCAAAACTCCAATCTGGGAGAATGTTATCTGGGGTTTGGATCATGCTTGTGCAGAACACTGAGGTCTTGCCTCTTCGTTCCCTCTCCCTGTGCCCATGTCTTAGACCACTTGAGCTGTATCCCTCAAACTCATTTAAACCGTAGCCTCTGAAGTCAAGCGAAGGGCTAGCTCTTGCTTCTACAAGATCAGTCACCCTCAGTAATAAATTCTTTCTCATTTCAACTTGTCACTTTTGAAACTTGTCATCTCAGTGATTGGCAGATCGTGTGGTAGGCAAACGGGCTTGGTTCTGCAAGCACTGATTAACCAGTTGTATTTGGAGAACATTAAGCTTCAATGTTTTCACCTTCTCTCTGTGTACTGCCTTACTGTCGCGATTTTACCACCAAAGGGAAAGAGTCCACTGTGTGCATGATTCTGCAGGAGGCACGGCGCGTTAGCTTCCTTTGTTTTGTTAGTTTATGGAAATGTATATTTAGAAGAAGAAGAAGAAAACGTAGGAAAAAAATGAGATGCTAGGTGAGCGTGTGTATGGAACTGGATATTGGCAATGCTATTAACCAAAGAGAGTGTTTGCAAATTATAAGTTATTGTCGCCTTGGCTTTTTTAAAATTCTGTGCTTCATTCTAATCAGTATGCGTCTGCCTGGGAGCACGCATGTGCAGAGATTAGACTTGTGGAAGGTACTCAAATGGAAAGAACAAATGCATAATAGGATTATACATCAAGACAATTGCTTCATAAACCAGGCTATTGCCTTGGAAAAGAACTTTTCCAAATTCCATAACCTTCTTCATTAGCATAGCAAAAGCTCAGCATTGAGCTCCTGGAAATTTTGGCTCAGGGAAGTTTCTCTTTAGGTCATATAGTAGATACTCAGAGGCTTCTTGCTGCTGGGCAAAGGAAGATATGGCTGGGAACAATTTTTAAGAACTTGTCAATTTGGGGGACAGAGAGGAAGAAAAGATAGTTAAAGCAGAAAAGTCAGATAGTCCTAATCAAGGACTTTACAAAAGAGCATTTGAAAAAAGGAAGGATAATCCCAACTGAGGCAGTCTACCGGGAAGACAGTTTTCAGGAAACCTGTGTATTCAACCTTATGTAAAACAAAACTGCTGTTCATACCAATAGAAATGTATATTGCATACAAGTTTTTGCATAGTCTTTAATGTGTAATGTAGCTCTGTATGTGGTGGATGCTCAGAAACAGTTATTTCAATAGTATTTAGGTCATACCTCACACAGGCATGCAACTGTCTTATATTACTGGCACTTTGATAATTTAATGAAAGCAAAATTATACTATATCCTTTTGTCATAATGATTACTCTTTGAATGAAAAGAAAAAGTATCTGAATCCTTTTAGTAAGTTCTTGTATATCTATCTATCTATCTATCTATCTATCTATCTATCTATCTATCCATTTATCTTGTGTGTGTATGCACACATGTGAATGCCAAATAAAAATATGTGGCAGTTCTATGTCATATGGGTTCTAGGAACTGAATTTAGGCTTTCAGACTTGACAGCTGGCATTATGCACTTCTGTCTGCTGTGCTGTTTTGCTGATCCATCGGTTACTCATCAAATGTCTCTTCTTTTATTCTTTCTTTCCTATTTCCTCACTTTTGACAGTGGTCCTTTTATTCTTTCTTTCCTATTTTCTTTACTTTTGACAGTGGTGGGTCTTGAACCCAGGGCCTCCTGCACACTAGGTAAACACTCTACCCTTGAAATAGATTCCCAGTCTTTAATGGCTAATATGGGTTGTCAGTTTAGCAGGATCAAGAACCACCAGGGAACAAGCCACTGAGCATCTCTAAAGGGATTTCTAGATTAAATTAACTAATGTGAGAAGAGCTATCCTAACTGTGGTTGACACTATCCTGTGGTCTGAGGTTCTGGACTGAATCAAAAGGAGCCAAGGGCTTATGACTGTGTCCTCCAGTGGCAGAGGCAGCTTTTGCTTACGTCTTACAATTTAATTCACAAGTCTCCAACTTGCCACTGGCTATGTGTGCAGCCCATCACTTTGGAGACTATATTTTAGACCTATAAATTTATGGATAACAGAAGCACTCAGCCCATACTATGACCAGAATCACTGAATTCTCTGAGCTTGATTGATTAACTGTAATTTCAGGAAGGAAATTGTTAATATTTTTAATGTATGATTTAAAAAGAGACTGTATGTAAGTACATATTTTTCTCTTTTCTAGTGCTAAATTCCATATGAAAGTATATTAATCTAATAAAATGGGTTGAGTTTTTCTTCACAAACAATAAATGTAGCTCAATTTGGAATTACATGTGAAGCCAGTTATTTTTAACCTTAGCAAAGCAAAGTGTGATATAATGACATCCTGCCTATAGATTTAGCTTCTTTTCAAGGAACCTGCTCATTAAATAAAGCAGTATATTTTCTCTTATAGGGAATAGGTAGTGTTTCCCAATTTAGAATTGTGTTTAGCATTCGGGTACAGCGTTCATTATAGCATTCATCATAGTAATCATAGTACAAAATTCAAGTAATACATAAGCCTGTAGAGTTAGCTGTGAACTCTCTCTCCTTGGTGGAATTCCTTGATACCCAAAACTCAGGCTACTTTTCTAAAAGGTAACCCCAGCAAGCATTACGCTGCCTGAAATGAAGATTTTCTTCTGCTTGGCACATGTGTTTGTTTCTTTACATATATGTTCTTATGTAAATAAAACTATGTATTCTGTGTTTTCTTTTTTTAGTTATCAGTAAAATATACAACCACCATTTGTGGGTTTGCAATTAGACCATAAGCTTTCTTTTTGTGATGAAATACAATGTGCTTGTTATTTCTTGTGATCTTGATTGGTAGAGCCAGGCATCATCTGCATCTTTCAGGGCACAGGAAGTAGTCGGCTACTGCAAAGGTTCTAAACCCACTAGTTCCAGTGAAAGGGGGTGATGGCATGACTGACATTCAGTAGAAGCTATAACGTGTGCTTTGCAAACTTAGAGTCAAGGTCTTTTTCCAGCCATATTTGATTTGTTTTGTAACTTGAATACATAACGGTGCATTATGAAATATGCATCATTCTGAAAATATGCAAGATAATGAACTATTTTCCCCAAAATATCCGTTCAAAATAATATTCTACAACAATGAAATTTTTTACTTTAAAATAGTAAAGCTTAAAGTATTACCCAGGAGGTTTCTAAACTTTCAATATTTCTTAGAAGGACACACAAGTCTTCTTTTCCTTTTCTGGTAAGCAACTTGGGATTTTATTTTAAAGGAAGAGACAGAGAGGGGGAGAGAGAGAGAGAGAAAGAGAGAGAATCAATTTTATAATGCCTCTCAAGATAAAACTTGATTGACAGTGATGATAACTATTCTGAACTTTATTGTGTAATTTTAGATGGCTTCATTGAGTCAGACCCTTTACTGCCCTTATCACCAATGTTAAGCAGAAAGTTGATCCAATTACTTGATGAATATTTCTTTTTTAAATCATTTTATTTTATTTTATGTATTCACATTTCAAATGTTATCCCTTCCCTCTCTCTACCCTTCTACCTGTTTCTATGAGGATGCTCCCATTCCTACCCACCCACTCCCACTTCAACATCCTGGCATTGCCCTACACTGGAGAAATGAGCCTTCACAAGATCAAGGGCTTTTCCTCCTATTGATCCTGGACAATGCCATCCTCTGCTACATATGTGGTTAGAGCCATGGATCCCTCCTTGTGTACTCATTGGTTGGTGGTTCAGTCCCTGGGAACTCTGGTAGGGTTTGGCTGGTTAATATTGTTATTCTTCCTATAGTATTGCAAACCCCTTCAGCTCCTTCAGTCTTTTCTTTAATTCCTCCATTGGGGTCCCCTTGTTCAGTCCAATGGTTAGCTGCAACCATCCTCATCTGTATCAAAAGGGCTCTGGCAGAGCCTCTCAGGAGACGCCCATATCTGGCTCCTGTCAACAAGCACTTATTGGCATCAGCAATAAAGACTGAGTTTGGTGGCAGCATATGGGAGGGAGCCTCAGGTAGGGCAGTCTCTGGAAGACTTTTCTTCAGTCCCTGCTCTTCTTTTTGTCCCTGTATTTACTCCCATGAGTATTTTGTTCCCCATTCTAAGAAGGAATGGAACATCCACATTTTGGTCTTCCTTCTTTTTGGGCGTCATATGATCTGTGATTTGTTTTTTAGGTATTCCACACTTTGGGGCTAATATCCACTTATCAGTGACTGCATACCATGTGTGTTTTTCTGTGATTGAGTTACCTCACTCAGGATATTTTCCAGTTCCATCCATTTGCCTATGATTTTGATAAAGTCATTGTTTTTGGTAGCTGAGTAGTAATCCATTGTGTAGGTATACCACATTTTCAGTATCCATTCCTTTTGTTGAAGGGCATCTGGGTTCTTTCCAGCTTCAGGCTATTATAAATAAGGCTGCGATGAACATAGTGGAGCACGTGTCTTTGTTATATGTTGGAGCATGTTTTAGGTATATGCCCAAGAGAAGTATAGCTGGGTCCTCAGGTAGTGCAATGTCCAATTTTCTGAGGAACCTCCAGACTGATTTCTAGAATGGTTGTACCAGTCTGCAATCCCACCAAAAATGGAGGAATGTTCCTCTTTCTTGACATCCTCGCCATCAACTGCTGTCGCCGGAGTTTTTGATCTTAGCAATTCTGACTGGTGTGAGGTAGAATCTCAGGGTTGTTTTGATTTGCATTTCCTTTATGACTAAAGATGTTGAACATTTCTTTAAGTGCTTCTCAGCCATTCGGCATTCCTCAGCTGTGAATTCTATTTAGCTCTGAACCCCATTTTTAATAGGGTTATTTGTCTCCCTGCTGTCTAATTTGGTGAGTTCTTTATATATTTTCGTTATAAGCCCTCTATCAGTTGTAGGATTGGTAAAGTTCTTTTCTCAATCTGTTGGTTGTCGTTTTGTCCTAACAATAGTGTCCTTTGCCTTACAGAAGCTTTGTAGTTTTATGAGATCCCACTTGTCGAGTCTTGATCTTAGAGAATAAGCCATTGGTGTTTTGTTCAGGAAATTTTCTCCAGTGCCCATGTGTTCAAGATTCGTTCCCAATTATTATTCTATTAGTTTGAGTGTATCTGGTTTGATGTGGAGGTCCTTGATCCACTTGGACTTAAGCTTTGTACAGGGTAAAAAGAATGGATTGATCTGCATTCTTCTACATGTTGACCTCCAGTTGAACTAGCACCATTTGCAGAAAATGCAATCTTTTTTTCATTGGATGGTTTTGGCTCCTTTTTCAAAAATCAAGTGACCATAGGTGTGTGGGTTGATTTCTGGGTCTCCAATTCTATTCCACGGGTCTATCTGTCTGTCTCTGCACCAATACCATACAATTTTTATCACTATTGCTCTGTAATACTGCTTGAGCTCAGGGATAATGATTCCCCTGGAAGTCTTTTTATTGTTGAGGATAGTTTTAGCTATCCTGGGTTTTTTCTTATTCCAGATGAATTTGCAAATTGTTCTGTCTAACTCTATGAAGAATTGGATTGGAATTTTGATGAGGATTGCATTGAAACTGTAGATAGCTTTTGGTAAAATGACCATTTTTTACTATATTAATCCAGTCAATCCATGACCATGGGAGATCTATCTTCTGAGATCTTCTTCAATTTCTTTCTTTAGAGGCTTGAAGTTCTTATACAGATCTTTCACTTGCTTGGTTAAAGTCACACTGAGGTCTTTTATATCATTTGAGATTATTATGAAAGTTGTCATTTCCTAAATTCTTTCTCAGCTTGTTTCTCTTTTATGTAGAGGAAGGCTACCGATTTATTTGAGTTAGTTTTCTACCTAGCCACTTTGCTGAAGGTGTTTATCAGGTTTAGTAGTTCTCTGGTGGAACTTTTGGGATCATTTAAATATACTATCATATCATCTGCAAAAAGTGATATTTTGACTTCTTCCTTTCCAATCTATATCCCTTTGATCTCTTGTTGTCTGATTGCTCTGGCTAGAACTTCGAGAACTATGAAAAAGTAGAGAGAGAGTGGGCAGCCTTGTCTAGTCCCTGATTTTAGTGGGATTGCTTCAAGTTTCTCTGCATTTAGTTTAATGTTAGCTATTGGTTTGCTATATATGACTTTTAATATGTTTAGGTATGGGCCATGAATTCCTGTTCTTTTCAGGACTTTTATCATGAAGGGGTGTTGAATTTTGTCCAATGCTTTCTCAGCATCTAATGAAATGATCATGTGGTTTTTATCTTTCAGGTTGTTTATATAGTGGATTATGTTGATGGTTTTCTGTATATTAAATCATCACTGCATACCTGGGATGAAGCCTACTTGATCATGATGGATGATTGTTTTGATGTGTTCTTGAATTTGGTTTGCAAGAATTTTATTGAGTATTTTTGCATCGATATTCATAAGGGAAATTGGTCAGAAATTCTCTTCCTTTGTTGAGTCTTTGTGTTGTTTAGGTATAAGAGTAATTGTGGCTTCATAGAAGGAATTCGGTAGCACTCCATCTGTTTCAATTTTGTGGAATAGTTTGGATAATATTGGTATGAGGTCTTCTATGAAGGTCTGATAGAATTCTGCACCAGGACCTGGGCTCTTTTTCGTTGGGAGATATTTGATAATTGCTTTTATTTCTTTAGGAGTTATGGGGTTGTTTAACTGGTTTATCTGTTCCTGATTTAACTTCGGTACCTGGTATCTGTCTAGGAAATTGTCCATTTCCTGCAGATTTTCAAGTTTTGTTGAATATAGGCTTTTGTAGTAGGATCTGATGATTTTTTGAATTTCCTTGGATTCTGTTGTTATGTCTCCCTTTTCATTTCTGATTTTGTTCATTTAGACACACTCTCTGTGTCCTCTCGTTAGTCTGGCTAAGGGTTTAGCTATCTTGTTGATTTTCTCAAAGAATCGGCTTTTCGTTCTGTTGATTCTTTGTATGGTTCTTTTTGTTTCTCCTTGGTTGATTTCAGCTCTGAGTTTGATTATTTCCTGCCTTCTACTCCTCCTTGGTGTATTTGCTTCTTTTTGTTCTAGAGCTTTTAGGTGTACTGTCAACCTGATGATATATGCTCTCTCCTGTTTCTTTCTACAGGCACTCAGAGCTATAAGTTTTCCTCTTAGCACAGCTTTCATTGTGTCCCATAAGTTTGGGTATGTTGTACCTTCATTTTCATTAAATTCTAAGACTCTTCAATTTTTTTCTTTATTTCTTCCTTGACCAGGTTATCATTGAGTAGAGCATTGTTCAACTTCCATGTATATGTGGGCATTCTTTCCTTATTGTTATTGAAGACGAGCTTTAGCCCGTGGTGGTCTGATAGGATGCAAGGGATTATTTCTATCTTTCTGTATCTGTTGAGGCCTGTTTTGTGATCAATTATATGGTCAATTTTGGAGAAAGTACCATGGGGTGGTGAGAAAAAGTTATATCCTTTTGTTTTAGGATAGAATGTTCTATAAATGTCTGTTAAATCTATTTGGTTCATGACTTCTGTTAGTCTGTCCATGTCTCTGTTTAATTTATGTTTCCATGATCTGTCCATTGGTGAGAGTGGGGTGTTGAAATCTCCTACTATTATTGTGTGAGGTGCAATGTGTGCTTTGAGCATGAGTAAGGTTTCTTTTATGTAGGTGCCCTTGTATTTGGAGCATAGATATTTAGGATTGAGAGTTCATCTTGGTGGATTTTTCCTTTGATGAATATGAAGTGTCCTTCCTTATCTTTTTTGATGACTTTTGCTTGAAAATTGATTTTTTTCGATATTAGAAAGGCTACTCCAGCTTGCTTCTTCAGTCCATTTGCTTGGAAAGTTGTTTTCCAGCCTTTCACTCTGAGGTAGTATCTGTCTTTGTCTCTGAGGTGTGTTTCCTGTAGGCAGGAGAATGCAGGGTCCTCATTACATATCCAGTTTGTGTCATTTTATTGGGGGAATTGAGTCCATTGATTTTGAGCGATATTAAGGAATAGTGATTGCTTGCTGTGATCTTCATATTTGGAGGTGAGATTATGTTTATGTGCTTGTCTTCTCTTTGTTTTGTTGTAAAACGATTAGTTTCTTGCTTTTTCTAGGGTGTAGCTTGCCTCCTTGTGTTGGGCTTTACCATTTATTATCCTTTGTAGTGCTGGATTTGTAGAAAGATATTGTGTAAATTTGGTTTTGTCATGAAATATCTCGGTTTCTCCATCTATGTTAATTGAGAGTTTTGCTGGATACAGTAACCTGGGCTGGCATTTGTGTTTTCTTAGGGTCTGTATGACATCTGTCCAGGATCTTCTGGCTTTCATAATCTCTTGTGAGAAATCTGGTGTAATCCTGATAGGTCTGCCTTTATATGTTACTTGACCTTTTTCCCTTACTGCTTTTAATATTCTTTCTTTATTTTGTGCATTTGGTGTTTTGACCATTATGGGACAGGAGGAGTTTCTTTTCTGGTCCAATCTATTTGGAGTTCTGTAGGCTTCTTTTATGTTTATGGGCATCTCTTTCTTTAGGTTAGGGAAGTTTTCTTCTATGATTTTGTTGAAGATATTTACTGGTCCTTTGAGCTGGGAGTCTTCACTCTCTTCTATACCTATTATCCTTAGGTTTGATCTTCTCATTGTGTCCTGGATTTCCTGTATGTTTTGGGCCAGTAGCTTTTTCCGTTTTACATTATCTTTGACTGTTGTGTCAATGATTTCTATGGAATCTTCTTCTCCTGAGATTCTCTCTTCTATCTCTTGTATTCTGTTGGTGATGCTTATATCTAGGGTTCCTTGACTCTTCCTTTGGTTTTCTATATCGAGGGTTGTCTCCCTTTGTGCTTTCTTTATTGTTTCTATTTCCATTTTCAGTTCCTTCACCTGTTTGTGTTTTCCTATAGTTCTTTCAGGGATTTTTCTGTTTCCTCTCTAATGGTTTCTACTTGTTACATGTGTTGTCTACATTTCTCTAAGGGAGTTCTTTATGTCCTTCTTAAAGTCCTCCATCATCATGATCAAATGTGATTTTAAATCTAGATCTTGCTTTTCTGGTGTGTTTGGATATTCACTGTTTGCTTTGGTGGGAGAATTGGGCTCTGATGATGTCATGTAGTCTTGGTTTCTGTTGTTTGGGTTCCTGTGCTTGCCTCTCACCATCAGGTTGTCTCTGGCGTTACCTTGTTCTGCTGTTTCCGGCAGTGGCTTGACCATTCTATAGGCCTGTGTGTCAGGAGTGTTGTACACCTATTTTCCTGTTTTCCTTCAGCCAGTTATGGGAACAGAGTGCTCTGCTTTCAGGTTTGTAGTCATTCCTGTCTACTGCCTTTCATCTGTTCCTGTGGGCATGTGTCCTGAGTCCACCAGGCAAGTCACTTGGAGCAGAAAAGTTGGTCTTGCCTCTGGTCTTGGGCCTGAAGTCGCTCCTCAGGGCTGAATTTTAGTTCTCCATAAGGGCAGCAACCAGAAGGGCCTGCCCCTAATTCTGGGTCCCTGTGGGCAGGGGTCCTTGATGGTGCTACATGTTTTCCTCTAGAGTCAGAAATGTGGGCAGAGAGTAGTCTCCTCTGGTTTCCCAGGCATGTCTGCCCCTCTGAAGGTCTAGCTCTCCCTCCCACGGGATTTGGTTGCAGAGAACTGTTTGACTGTGTCCCTTTATATCAGGTCGCAGTCTGGCCTGCAGGGCTCCTGCAGCTTGAGTGCCCCTATCTTCCTGTTCCCAGCGGCCCTATACAGTTTCCTCTTGGGCCAGGGATGTGGGCAAGGGTGGGAAGAAGCGGTGGTCTCTCCTGCCTTGCAGTCTCAAGAGTGCCCACACGTCTGGGTGATGAGCTCTTTCTCCCATGGGGTTTGGGAGCAGGGAGCTGTGGGTTGAGATTAGCGAGGTTCAGGCGCCAGCCAGAAACTGGAAGTGTCCAGTCCCAGAGGCATTTTGCTTTTGTGTGTCCTGAGTCCACCAGGCAGGTCACTCAGAGCAGAAAAGTTGTTCTTACCTCTGGTCTCGGGCCTGAATTTGCTCCTTGGGGCAAGGTTTCAGCTCTCTGTGAGGGCAGCAACCAGAAGGGCCTGCCCCTCCTTCTCTGGGGTCCCTGTGCACAGGGGTCCCAGATGTCGCTAGGCATTTTCCTCTCTCTTTAATCTATTTTTACAATCCATACTTTATCGCCCTCCTAGTCCATCCCTTGACTGTTCCACATCCCACACCTCCTTCCCCACTCCTGACTCCAAGAGGATGTCCCCACCATCCTCACTCCACCACACCTCCCCACTCCCTAGGGCCCCAACTGTCTCAAATGTTAGGTGCATCTTCTCCAACTGAGTCCAGTCCGGGCAGTTCTCTGCTGTATATATGTTGGGGGTCTCATATCAGCTGGTGTATGTTACCTGGTTGGTGGTCCAGTGTCTGAGAGATCCTGGGGGTTCAGGTTAGTTGAAACTGCTGGTTTTCCTTTAGGGTCACCCTCCTTCTCCTCTTCTTTCAGCTTTTCCCTAATTCAACCTTAGGGATCACCAGCTAGGGATTCAACAGGGATCCACTGTTGAGTGTAGTATCTGTATCTGACTCTTTCAGCTTCTTGTTGTGCCTTTTGAAGGTCAGTCATGCTAGACCCCTGTTTGTAAGCACACCATAGCATTAGTAATAATGTCAGGCTTTGGGGCCTCTGCTTGAACTGGGTCTCAATTTGGGCCTGTCACTGAACCTCCTTTTCCTCAGGCTCTTTTCCGGTTTTTGTTGTCCCAGAATAGGGTCCAGAGTTCTGAGCTACTACATTGAGCATTGTTCTCTTTTCACCTTTCAAACTACAGAAGGGAAGACTATTTACCCAGTGTAAAAAGGAGAGAGAACTCCAGATTTATAAAGAGTATGCCATTTTTCACCAGAAAAACATAGCCAGCTCAGGCCTTTCATGAATGAGACACACCAGAAGGATTTCCTTTTCTCTTCGGAATGATCACAGCTTTCAGTTTTTGGAAGCAACATCACTTCAATGAGCATCTCACTTATAAATTGTTTTAGTGCTTGATTGTTTGATTTTTTTTACATAATTTACTTGGAACAAATTTTTGTGAATAAATCACAACACACTATTTCAACCATAATTTCCACACTCATGTAATTAGCCAGAAGTTAATCACTATTTGTAAGAAAGGGCAGGAAGATCATCTTGGCTGTGTGGTTACGTGACCAGTTAAATCTCAAGCATTCTCTAACTAAAGAGTTATGGCTAATGGAGAGCCTGCAATGCAAAAATAAGATATGGTTCTTTATTGCCAAGGAGTTTTAACATAATCATGGGGATGGATAATGGAATGGAAAACAATGTGTGCAATCAATATGGATACCCAACAGTACACCATGGCTTCACCAGGGAGCCTCTATTAGAAACTGATTATCAAATCAACATTCATGCTCTATGCATTAAGAGTAACTTGGAGTCTAGATGGATAGCCGGATATGGTAGTGCATTTGGAATCAGAGAAAAGGAAATTCTTCATTTAACAGACAATTCATTTATAACATCAGCTCAACGTATTTCCATGTAGATGACATGATAAAACAATGCCAATTTGCCCCCAAGAATCTGACTAGGGGTGGGAGACAGAAAGTTAGTAAGCAATGAAACAAATTGAGGATCGTTGTAGAATGAGGTAATGTTCATGTTTTATGAGTCCATCACATGGCATCGCTCTGCTGAAATGGGATGACTGCTACTCCTCTCTTCATGCTCTCCTTTTCTTTAGTTACAGGACACTTTAGTTTTAGCCACTCACATGGCCACCCAGTAAGATGACCTTCCTGTCCTTTCTTACTGTGCTTAAGCACTGACATGCATGTGGAAGTCATGTTGGAAATTTAGTATTAATTACTTGAGTCTTTTCTCCTTCCCCAGGGTCTCATGGATAAACATGCTGACGTGAATGTCACAGCTGTCCTATACCTCAAGATAGACACTGCATCTTGAAGTTGGCTTTACAGCTTAGTTGAGGACAGCTGAGTCCTTAATGATAAGGCACAGCAGCAACAGCCTTGGACCATGGATATTCAAATTGATCTATGAAAGTCAAACAAACTGGGTATTTTATTCACTGCTGTTTTGCCCCTTTGTTATTGGAACCAGGCAATTATATGCTCAAGTGAATAGAAGTAGCACGCAAATGCTGCTAGAAATAAGTGGGCAATCATGAGATTTTATGGACAAAAACTATTCTTATTAAGGGTCCAGAAAGAGAAAAGGCCCTCAAATGGACTGAGCAATTACAGCCAGGAAGTGAGTGTGAAGGGAGGCGCTAAGTGAGGAGTGTGTGATCTGTTGAGGCTAAGAGAGTCAACAGGGGACTAACTCTTTCAAGGTCACATAGCCCATGGTAAGGACTTTTGATTTTACTCTGAGTGACAATGGAAAGTACTGACAAATGTTGTATTATGATCCAGTTTATGTTGTGCAACATCATTCTGTTGTAGAATGGAGAAGATTCTTGGGAATAAGAGGAAAAGTGTGAGATCAACTCAGAGTATAGCAGCAGCCCAGTCAATGATTGGGTCCAGACCTGTAGGTGGTGAAAATTGATGTTTTCAGGCTGTAGGATTTGCTAATTGCTTGCCATTAAGAAAAAGGATTTTGACATGCAGGTTTTAAAACACAGATGCCTTTTATAAAGAAAAAGAATCAGTGTAAAGACAGGTAGTAGAGTAGAGCTTATACCAAAGAGTTCGATTTTAGAAGTACTGTATTTTTGATGTGTGTTAGATAACAAACAGATGAGTAGCATTGGGAAGAAAAAATAACAATTTTTAAAAGCCTGAAATTTGGGAAGGATGTCTGAGTTCCTGACATCATTTGAGAAATGTGAATACAAATGACATGTAAAGGCACAAGGACAAAACATATGAAGTCATTTAGAGATGGAGAACAAAACAGCACAGAAAGATCTGGGTACAGGGAAGGGCGGCATTTAGGCATCCATAATGTTCAAAGATGGGAATGAGTATGGATCAGTTTATGAATGTGAGAAGAAGTGGTCATGTTGAGGAAAACCAGGAGAGGACAGTGTCCAAGGAAAAGTTTCACCACAGTAAGGTGCCAGTTGTGCTAAATATTTCAATAGGTCAAACATGGTGAGGATGAATACTGATGCTGGCTTCCGGATGTAGAGTGAATTGAGGATATTGACAAGAGAGTTTTGAGTACAGCAGAAGATAAAAACAGCAAGGTAAGCTGAAGGTGTGAGTTCTTGGGATTCTTTTTCAGGCAGTAGGAATTAGCTTTGATATCAGTTAATATGCTTTTTAATTATTATTACAATTTGATTTGTGTTAATAAAAGTAACCCTATAGGAAATGTAAGTGATTTTGGAGAAGAGAGACGTGTAAGAGTGGGCGTGTGAGTAGGACAGGCGACATGAGTGTGCATGTCCTGGAGCTGTCCTTAGCACAAAGATGTCATCTATTGTGACAGGAAGGACAAAATAAAGGACAGCATAGAGAGGGTAGATACTGATGGCTAGGTTGGTTTGGTGGCAGGAACTAAATGTCTTGATTAGCATAAATGGAGCAAAACAAAGTGGGCATGAGTATTAAGGATGGAGCAGACCAGAAAGTTAGTAAAATGACAGCTTTGAACCAAATATGACAACTAAATTAAATTCCTCTTCAAGTATTTCTTTCATTTTCAAAAGTCAAGGCAGTAGCATTATATTTATGTGTGAAGTATGAACACAAATCCATTTGATCCTCATGAATATCTCAATACTTGTAATTGAAGGTTCCCCCCCCCCCCCGCTCGTAATTTTCCCACTTTACTGAGTAGCCAACTCATATGTAAAATCAGCTAATTAGTCCACCTAAATCCTGGTCAGAAGTAACTGTCCTCCCAGTCAAAGAATTGCCATCCTGGGGAGTTCATATGTCCCACCTTGCAAAAGGTCAGACCAGCCCTGCAGATTGACGGCTCACACCACAATACAGAGCTTAGGGTCTGTCCCAAGTTAACCAGAACATCCGGCTTATCCTTACTGCCTGACGACACTGCAGGTGGTCTGGGGCAGGGGATAGAGTATGTTGGTTGAGGAAGACTAGAGCAGTGTCTCCATTTATGTGGATACCAGGAAGCCCTCACCCCTGCTGGGGAAAGAGTGCCTACATCCCTGTAGGCAACTCCTCTTCTAGTGTATGTAAGAAAGCCTAATACATCCGGTAGTTCCCCAGAGAGAACTTCTGTAGAATTGTGTCTATTAGCTGTTAGAACCTTGGGAGGAGGGACAATGTTCCGGCTCCTCCTGGGAAGGAGTTTTAGCAACAAACTCTCCCACTCTTTCACCATTTCAGTTTGGTTAACGATCCTGTGAATCCCACCTCATTAAACATGTCACTTTGCTTTAATTAGTGCTTCCCAAATCTGAGTGTATGTCTTTGTAGATTAAGTAAAACAAGCCCATATAATTTTTCTTGGATTTTTAAAGTTTAGACACCATTATTTTCTAAATTATATTTAGAAAGTACATTTTACGTTTGTTTCTCCCACATAGTCTTTTCAGACTTAAAAATATGTGTATGAATTTTTCTAGTGAACTATTCTATACACAGTTTATAACTATTTTCATAAAATATGTATCTCTTGAATATGCACCTATACACTAATGTACACTAAATGTCAACTATCTTAGGTTTTATGAGAGTTGTGGCGTTCTGTCCTTCAACTTTGAACTTAAGCTTTCGCACCTGGATTTCCGGCTACTGCTTTTGAAAAACTGAGTCACAGAGTCCTATGAGTAATTGGGTCTTTTGTGCAATTAGAACTTTCTCCTGCATTATAATTTAGTGTAAGGTTGAATTGAACAAAATATAATGAGTCATTTTACTGAGGCTTTTAGGGAAGTTATTTTTTGAAGGTCTGCCTAAAAGGCTCAAATATACCTGAATTAAAAAGAATGACAGGCTGCAATCAGGACTATAAAATAAAGGTTCTCAGTAAGCAGCCATATTACAATCAGAACGTGAATGGAGCAGATCCCTGTCTTGTGTGCAGAGGCAGAGGAAATGATGAATACCTTAAGGTAACTCATTCTGTGCAAAATCAATCTTTCAATGTCAATTTTAAATGAACTAATTTGTCCACAAATCTGCTCAGTCAGTTTGGAAGGATATTCTGCTTCTTCATATTAGTAAATCCTTTAATCTTGACTAGTCCAGTGAGCAAGAAATCTGGAAATGTGTTAATATGAATGGACATATGTAGTAGGATCAAATTTGAGTCTTTTAATTAGTGTCTGCTCAAGTTAGAGTCCTGTTCTTGGTTGAACTATTGACCCATTAATAATCTATAGCAAGAGATTATAGCTAGCATTGACTGAAAGTTCAATTTAACTTTTTCTTTCTTTCTAAAATTGATATATTTTTACCATACAAAGTAATAGGTTCTATTATAGATTTTAATACATATATGTCATTATAGTTTGTTCTTTTCCATCCATCCTCCCTGACTTTCTCGTCTGTTTCTTTTTTTTTTTTTTTTTTGGAGCTGGGGACCAAACCCAGGGCCTTGCACTTGCTAGGCAAGTGCTCTACCACTGAGCTAAATCCCCAACCCCTGACTTTCTTGTCTCTTAACCCCCACTTCATCTTCTTCCTCCATTACAGCAATCTCTCCTTCTGCTTTCATGGTACCTGCACTCCATTAACCAACCTCTTAAGAGGTCGCCCTTCCTCCTCATGAATCCCCTTCTACTTTCATGACCTATACATACATCTACACATATACATATTAATTTAACTTCAGATTATAAATAAGAGAGTAAATATGCTGGTCTTGTCACCCACATCTGGCCATACTACTTTAACACTGGCTACATCCCCTTTCCGGCCACTGCTATTCTCTGATTTCTCTTTGCTAGTTTAAACTTCCATTTTATTTGTACCACAGTTTCTTTATCTATTCTTCTATGCTCCATTTTGTGACTAAAACACATATTTCAATAATGGACATAGAGGTGCAGATCTCTATGGTATGTTAACTGGAGGCACTTGGGGTGTACATACAGGAGGAATATAATAGTTGTATGTTTGGTGTTTTGAAGAATCTCTAAAACTGGCTTCTGTGATGACCACACCAGTTTACAAACCCAGCAGGTGTATATGAAACTCTCTTTCCCAAACTCCTCACCAGCATCGGTTGTCATCTGTTTTCTGCCTGATAGCTATTCTATTATGAGTGGAAGAAGACTGGATCTCAAAGCAATTTTAATTTGCCTTTCCCTAAGGGCTAAAAGCTGAACACCTCTTCAAATATTTATAGACCATTTCTATGTCTTCTGAGAGCTGTCTACGCAGGTTATTTGCCCTGCTACTGATAAGACAATTTAATTGTTGTGTCAAAATTTTGCAGTTTTTTAAAAAACGGTTTATATTAGTTTTCAGAGAATGTTCTGCAATGTGTCTTATCATATCATCCACCCCCTCCCTCAACTCGCCCCAGATCCACTTCCCTTCCATATTATATTTTATCTTACATTTTAAAAGCCAAACAAGACCAGTTTGAGCTGTCCAAATATTCTTGGATGGGATATGTTCCACTGAAACTTCCACTAACCAAGTCTCTACTCCTAGAGAAAGCTGAGTCTCAGTCAGAGTAGCTAACAGACCCCAACAGTTCCTTAGTTAGATATATGTTTGTGTCAAGCTCCTCTCTCCATGCTAGGCTTGCATGTCTTTGGCTTGCGTAGGTCTCATTTATGCTACCAAAACTCTGTGATACCACTGTGCAGCTGCCCTGCTGTGTCCAGAAAACACTGTTTCCTAACTTATCTAGTCCCTGGTTTCTATCCTGTTTCTGTCCTTGTAGTTTGCAATAATGCCTGTATCTTATAGGGAAATCCTGTAGTATATAGATTTCATTTAATGATGATAAATCTACAGTCTCTTATGTTTCTGCACTGTGTCCACTTGTGGGTCTCTGTTAATCATAATATACTTCAAGTAGAAGCTTCTCAGATGAGGAGAGAGATATACATTTATTTACAGGTATAGTAAGTCATACATACACAGCCACCAAACTAGATAAGATGGATGAAGCAAAGAAGTGCAGGCTGACAGGAACCAGATGTAGATCTCTCCTTAGAGACACAGCCAGAATATGGCAAATACATAGGCGAATGCCAGCAGCAAACCACTGAACTGAGAACTGGACCCCCCCCTTGAAGGAATCAGAGAAAGGACTGAAAGAGCTTGAAGGGGCTCGAGACCCCATATGTACAACAATGCCAACCAACCAGAGCTTCCAGGGACTAAACCACTACCCAAAGACTATACATGGACTGACCCTGGGCTCCAACTGCATATGTAGCAATGAATAGCCTAGTAAGAGCACCAGTGGAAGGGGAAGCCCTTGGCCCTGCCAAGGCTGAACCCCCAGTGAATGGGATTGTCGGGGGGAGGGCAATACTGGGGGGAGGATGAGGAGGGGAACACCCATATAGAAGGGGAGGCAAGGGGTTAGGGGGATGTTTGCCTGGAAACTGGGAAAGGGAATAACATTTGAAATGTAAATAAGAAATACCCAATTTAATAAAGATAAAAAACAAAAAACAGTCAGTTTAATACTGTGTCCGTTTATTAAGTAATATAAGTATGTCCTACTGTAGAGTCTTTGACCTGTCTAGCCATAGGTTTTTCAACAATAATGATGCTATATATGAGTTTTATAGAATAGAACTCAAGTCAATCAGAAATTGGTTGATTTCTTCCATGATGTTCTTGCCACTGGTGAACCAATGGACATGTCTAGCAGGCCAACCACTATTGTAGCTCACAGGATCCAAATGTAGGTATGACTGATACTGTGCTTTCACCTCTGGTAGGGTGTATAACTGTGAAGGGCAGACATTAATGATGTTGTTTTTAGATCAGTAACCCCCTGATTTCACCAAGTTCTCTCCCTTACATATATGATGTCTTCAGTAATAAGGTCCTATTGTCAAACTCTGGAGTGAAACCAAGAGCATTGACAATATCCTGTAATCTTTGGGGGCTATAGGACCTTACTGGTCAACAAAATTTTCCCCAAAGGAAATAACTTATTTCTGATATGACTTTTAGGTTATTTATTTGTCTGGTAGAGGCATTATTGCCTGTTTTAGGACACCTCCCTGCCCACACCACCCCCTTGTGTGTGAATCTGTAAGCATGTGTAGAGAGGTTCTACCTTAGTAGGCTTCCATAAAACTCCCAGAATCAACACTAAAACTTCTATCATGAGGCTTCTGAAAGCATTCTGACAACAGCTGTGAAAGCCTGGCATAAAGAGATGTAATCAGTGCACCTGCCACTTGAAGATGGCGTCTTGGTGAGTTGTTCTTGTCTCTCTACTTGTTCCTTGATGCTGAAGACTCTCGAAAACCAGACTTTACTCATTTGCCAAGCCATCCCACGTCACTATGACTACACATTTTGCATCCTGACTCTGCTGTCTATGCATTTCAGTTTTTAATTTCTACAGGTATCCTCAGATTTGCGATGGACCACATGTCTTCAATATGAACTATGTAATAGTTAGAATGCAAAAGGGAAGAATTTTAGGCACATCTCTTCTTACTTTTCACATTTTGAAAATGATTGGAAAAGTTCTTCAACTGGAAGTTATATTTCCGTGTTAATGAACCAAATTATTATTTCATTGTCATACCATGCTGTATTGTCAGAAGCAATGGTGTGTGCTTATTCACAGAAAATATTCCCTCTGGAGAAAGAATCCATCTCCCACGTTTGAATTCTGAAGACTAGGTTCTAATACCACTGAAGGAATGAATCAGCAACAAGCTAGATAAACTTCCTTATTGGAATGAGGTCAAACAGATAAAAAGCGAAAAACGTCTTTCTTCTGAGTTTCTAAGATGGATTTCCACCCAAAGATGTGGTCTATGTTTTGGCTGAGTCTTTTAACCTAAAATATACAAACAAGAAAATCCTCCCCAGGTGTGTTGGCTGCTTGTGTTTTAGTTAATTGTAGATACAGTCATCTTGATAACCAAGATTAGCCATCACACCTGCATTTAGCTGGAAACATGAAAGGATATTTTCACAATTCTTAATTTCAAAATGATTAGTCATGCTTTCGTAAGAATGTTATCTAAATTCTATACAGCCCTGGTTATTTTTTTTCTCTCCATGTTTTAGAGCTGGGATTTTCTCAGGTTAGAAATCAAGATTCTGTCCTACTGGAATTATTTTTTTTCTCCATGTTTTAGAGTTGGGGTTTCCTCAGATTAGAAATCAAGGTTCTGTCCTACTGGAATAAGTCGGTTATCACGGGTACACAAGAGACTCCTAAATGAGCTACTATAGGCAATTCATAGCTTTCTTCTGCATTGAGCAAGAGTAAGTATTCTTCAGGAATGAGCCAAGCAATAGATTATCTAAATACAAGAAGTCAGACTTAATATATATACATATGAACTGTTGCTAACTAAAGGAACTCCACAGCTTGTATTTCTAAATGTATATTTGAATATTTGTAACAATCAAAACTTCCTATGTCAGAGGTGAAAAACTTGGTCCATGTTTCTGTAGATATTGATCTAGTGTGATGAACATGTTAGAAGAGATTTAGTAAGTGTTATTATGCATTGGGTTAAAACAAAGTTAGGAGTCACACACGCCGAGTGACATATCCATGTCTGTGTGAAAGATCTACAATGTATACATACAGAAGCACAGACAGCTTATACATTCCACAACAAGTCCTCATCATTTACAGAAATCATGTAAATGATAGCATTGAGCCCTTTTGTCAGGTGAATATCTTGACAATAAGGCATTTTGCTGTGATTTGATTTTTATGGAAAATATGAATTAATAGTTAAGTCCTGGGGAAAGTCTTGCATTGTAAAATGCTCTATTGCTAGGCCTTCCTTATTGTCAAGTGCAACAATTCCTCAAACTGAAAAATGTTGAAATGAATTTTGCTATCCAAACTTTCATTACCTGCCTCTGAAATTATCAAGGACATCTTACTTGTACACAAAAGTTTCTTTTCTTGATAATTTAACATAAACCAAGGAAATCCTTACATTTTGCCGTTTTACTTGCTTTAGGTCAGTCATGGATCAAGGAAGGTCTCAATAGAGTATATAAAGGTTCACTGATTATGTCTGACCATTAATAGCTTCGCCACATTTGAACAAATGAATGGACTTTCTCTCTTTCGCGAACAAAACAAATGAACCAACTGTCACATGACACTGTTAATCTATACTAGTTTCTTAACTTTCAATTACTTTTGTTTAATATAAAATTTAAATAGCCTAGTGGGATAGGATACCTTAAGGGACTTAAGTTATACCTGCTGTTTGTACTTTCCATCATTTTGGACTTCAGAATGCTTTTTCGATTTCTCAAGAAGAAATTTCTGAGCTACTCTACATTGATACTGTGGTCTGGTTGCAGTAAAGAAAAACAGTGAGCTAAATAAAGTTTGTGACTCCGAGTGCATACAAAACTTATATATAGGTCTGGGCTGAAGCTCATTGGAAGAGCATTGCTGGCATGCATGAGTGACAATAGCAAAATTGCAGTTATGAAGTAGCAGTGAAAATAATTTTATGGTCGAGGCTCCTCATAGCATGAGGAATTGTACAAAAGAGTTGCAACAATAGTAAGGTTGAGAACCACTGCTGAAATCTTTAACTATGATACATCATTAGGGCTAAAAAGTAATCCAGGTTTAATCATAAATAATGTGTTGCTAAGGTTACTAACAATAATCACATCTTCTTTGGACAAAGGAAAACCATCCTCAATGTCAAGTGCTGGAGTTGCTGCACATTTTTCCCTTTTCTTTTTATTGGTTATTTTAATTATTTACATTTATAATGTTATTTCCCTTCTCAGTTTCCCTCCACAAAACCCCTATTCCCTTCCCCTGCCTCTATGAGGGTGCTCCCCATTCACCCACTGCTGCCTCAGGGCCCTCCCCTGAGAGGTTCTGCCAGAGTCTGACCAATACAAATGCCAGTCCAAGCAGCCAACCATCAGACTGAACATGGGGACCCCAATGGAGGAGTTAGGAGGGAAAGATAGGGGAAGACTGAAGGAGCTGAGCAATTTCTTAAAGTAAGATATAGATGACATTTGCTTCATCCGTTGAATCTTCACAGTGGAGTTTTCTATAGCATGCGATGCTCTTTGCCAGTCTTTTCCTATACTGGTCAGCCTTTTATCAGCCCTCTTCTGACACCGCCTTACCAACTAAATGTAGACAAATGCTTTGTTGCTATATAAATAATGTTTTAGGGTGTCCTCACCAGGAACACATTTTAATTGTGTTATATATAATATATGTATGTATAATAATACATATAATACATGCATTTACATACATGCAGTTCCTTATCTTCTAAAGTTTTACTACAAGATGCCAACAATTCAGTCCCCTCTTCAGGTCAACTTTTAATTATAGAGCTATTGCAGTTTCTTATTACTATTACTATTATTATTATTGTTATTATTATTATTATTGTTATTATTGTTGTTGTAGTTATTAAGCCACACCTTCAGTGACTTCTTCGTAGTTCTGAAGTCTGTAATGTCACCCAGCATGGTTAGAATAAGCACTTTCCAAACCCCAATATACATTGATATTTTAAATTCTTCCCAAAGGGGGGGTGTCTTTTTAAAAAGTTAAGGTTTTATTCATGTGTATTTAAGTGTCTGTATCAGTATGTGCCATGGTGTGGCTGTACTCAGGGATGCCAGAAGGTGGGGGTAAATCCCTCTGAAGCTGGGGTTACAATTGTGCGTGGTCGAATGTGAGTTCTGGGAACCCAACTGGGGCTCTCTGGAAAAGCAGCAAACACTCTTAACTGCTGTACCTTTTCTCCAGCCTCAGAAATGTTCTTAGCGATATCTACAATGGCAAATGTTTTCTAAAAATGTTCCATTTTCTTAGCCCAGATCCATCAGAGGAATCACTATTTCTGTTCTCACAGGTATAACATTAAGGAAAAGAAATGAAATTCTAAGTTACCTTTTGATCTATGGGTTGGAAGATGGATTTATCGTTTGTTACTAAGCATAAAATCAATGTCACTTTCACTGCATCTCCAGCTTGAAGGACAAATGCATCGCCATTGATCAGTGATATTCTGGATGGTGATGTATCAGTTTTCTTAAAAGTGGCTCTAAAATATTCAGTGAACCATCGTAGCAACAGATGTTTCTTCTTCCAGGCTTCGGTATTCCCCTCAGAGCACTGACAAGTATCTTTAGTGTGCTTTTGAAGGGCCCATGGGTTCTCAGAGTGGCGAGTGAACATGAGCTCCTAAAAAGACACAGCTTGCCCTTTGATGTCTTGAAACTGAGCATTGAAACCATTAACTTCTGCTTTTTAGCCACGAAAGCTCTTGATCCATGGTTGTCAACCTTCTGAATGCTGCAACCCTTTAATACAGTCTCTCATGTTGTGGTGACCCCCAACCATAAAAATTATTTCCCCTGCTTCTTCATGAATGTAATTTTGCTACTGTTACAAATTTTTGAAAAGGAGTTTGCCAAAAGGTTCACAGCCCACAAGTTGAGAACTGCTGTTCTATGTATCAGTCTCTTCAATGGATGTTGCTACAAAGACATAGGAAGTTCTGCTGTTCTCATTCATTGGTTATATTGACAGTCTTCTAGCTGATCATTGTCTGGTGACATTGTCTCTGGTGATCATTCCATGAAATTTTGCTGCATTATTCTCCTGGTTAGGAATTTTTTTAAATTTTATTTTTAGTCAACTTGCCACAGCTAGGTATTTGGGAAGAGAAACCTGAATTGAGAGAATGGCCTTACTAGATTGGCCTGCGGGCAAACCTGTCAGGTATTTTCCTCATTAATGTTTGATATGGCAAGATTTAGTCGATTTGGATGCTACCACTTCCTAGTAGATGGTCCTGGGTGTATAAGAAAACAAACTGAGCAAGCCAGTAAGCAGCATTCCTCAAAGCTTCTGCTTCAGTTCCTACCTCTAGGTTCTTTCTCTGACTTCCCTCAGTGATGGGTTATCATCTAGAAGTGGAATATGAAATAAATTACATTTTCCCCCAAGTTGCTTTTGGTTATGTTGTTCTATCACAGGGACAGAAACCCTAATTAAGACAATTACCTTACTTTTCAGGTGACTTTCTTATATTACTGTCTCCAAATCTCATTATCCACTAACCTCTGTTCTCAAACTTTCCTTTTACAGTTTCTATAGGGTTTTTTCCAATTTTAAAATTAAAGAGAATTGGGGTCTTCTGTATATTACTTATCACCTATTAAATAAAAACAGAGTTTGACTGTTTTTGATCTTGTGTATAAACCACTGAAACTTTCAACATCAATAGAAAAGCAATTTTGCTTTGTTTCTACTCATGCGTTAACTGGAGCAACTCTTAAGTTACTTCAGGAATTTCACATCGCCTTCATAACTTGGCTGACTGGCACAGCAAGCTTACTTTTCAGCAGGTCTTAGCTTTTGACATGCCTTTCCAGTAAGCTTAATTACCCCAAGCTTTTGAAGCAAGAGGCATGTGACTCTTATGTTCACTTGACCTTTAGAGGCTGCTGTGAGGTTAATATGTTCCTCTGAGAGTACTGGGTCATAGGAGAGTAAGTGATGGAAATGGCTGGCTCAGAACACGTAACACTTGTTGGGGATTCCTATCATCTTCCCTAGGCATGCTTCAGGAACCACCAAACCAATTACAGTATTAACAACCAATCCATTAATCACACATATTGAAGACAAAATGACTAAGCTAATGGAAGAATTACCAAACTGTGACACAGAGATGGGCAGTGAGCATATTTTATTGGGAAAAAGCAATGATAGAGTTTCTAAAGTTATCAAATTGTAGGGCAGGCATGATCTATGTAGTTAGAGCGAAGGATGGTAACGTAAGCTATGTCTGTATTTGGAAACCAAAGATTTTCTCAAATGAGAGCTGTTGGCTTTACCAGGGTTCACTTAAATTGTCTGCCTGATATCTACAATCTTCCATAAATTTTATGTGGCTTTATAGCACAGGCTTTACAGTAAGAATTTAAATTCATACTCCTCTGAAAAATGCTGGACATTTCAATAGAAATGTTAAGCCCATTTTATATAGTTTTTAAAATGCATGAAAGGCAAATTAAATTATTGAAAGGCATATAAATGAAATGTCAAGTGTACAAAAGCCATGAAAATAATAATACTTAATGAGTTTCAACAAAAATTTACTTTTATTCCCAACCAAGTTGAGAGTTCCTGAATAACTTTATAGTCATACTTTTAGGAGGTTAATGCTTATTGATAGATTTAGAAATAAAACATACAGAATATCAAATTTGAAGTTGAGCTAACCGTGGGATTTTAAACCTTTTTTGAGACATTCTTCATTGTTTACCTGAATTCAAATCTACTTTATATTTTATTTGGCAACATGGTTTGGATCTTAATGGATCTATGTTAAAATCTAAAGGTTAAAAATATTAGAACCCTCTTACATCATGACTTATTACAATATGAAAATCATTAAAGCCACAAAATGTGTCAAAAGTAGAATCTGCATCAAGAAAAGACTTATTCCATTGTTTTCATCAAATGATGTTAGCTGGTGACCATCTATTCCATTTCAGAAACTAGACACATTTATTTCAAAGTATCCATTGAACAAGATTCTCCTTGAGACTGACTTGGGAAACTCTGCATTCAAGAGACACTTCTTCAAGTGTCTTGAAGTGATGGCAGCTTTGAGAATAATTAGTGAAAAGAGAAAAGGTCTAATACGGGATCCCAAGAACAATTTTTTTTAACATTTAAAAGCTTACAGAGGACTAGTATATAAAAACCAAGGAAACCACAAGAAAACCCATGCAATCAACTAATGCAGGCTCATAAGTGCTCTCAAGGCTGAGCTGACACCCAGAGAGCCTGCATTGGTCTGACATAGGCCCTCTGCACGTGCCTTACAATTGTGTAGCTTGGTCTTCTTATGGGACCCATAACAGTGGGAACAGAGGTTGTCTCTGACTCTGTTGTCAGCTTTTTGGAGCTTGATCCTCTTACTAGGTTGCCCCATCCAGCCTTAATAGAAGGGAGGTGCCTAGTCTTACCTCAGCTTGGTATAACATGTTTGGCTGATAACCACTGGAGGAGGAGTGGATGTCAGAGGAAGGGAGAAGGTGGAGAGGAGGGGCTGGGGAAGAAACGATTGCAGATAGGATGTATTATATGAAAGAAGAAAAAATTAAGAAATAAAACCAACCAAGTATTAACAACAAGAGCAAAACAGACATCAAAGAAACCATTGAATCATTGGCCTCTGAGTTTTCCCTGACAAAATAAACCATAGTTCTTGATTTCAACAAAAGGAGGAGAAATATCTATGACATCAGAAAGAAATACTGGGGAAATGATGTAGAAATACCCCTAAGATCCAGGAGTCAATTTCAATAGACTCTTATGCCTAATGTAATAATGAGGTATTAGAAATCCTTAAATAAAATTGAATTTCATGAATCTCCATGAGAATATTAGTTTGAGATAGATGGGATGATAGATAAATGATAAAACATGATAGATCATGGTACAGACAGTAGGTGAGAGCAAGTGATACCCATTTCATGCTGACGCCTGAAGCGGAGATAAACAGTCTAAAGAGAAATATACGCAACATCTGGGGCCCAGGACTTCTCCCTAGGAAAGACCTAGTTACCCTGTCTTATTGCTAAATGTAGAAATCATATGGCTTTTTTTGCCTTATAGCTTTCAATAAATTGCAAGACAGTCAGAGACAAAGGGTAGATATTAGGGAGAAATTAAAAAATTAGACTTTGTACTTCCTCTCCAGGGTTTGACAAACTGTAAACAAATCTGTTTTCTTTTACCAATCTGTGTATAAATCTCTATCTCTTCCTCTCCTTCTTTCTTTTCCTCCCTCTGTCACTCTTTGGGAGGGGTGTGTGTGTGTGTGTGTGTGGTTTGTATCTATATGTCTCTCTCTGTGGGTGCAAGTGTGTATACTACATGTGCAATATGCACATGCATGTGGAAGCAAGAACATAATATTGGATATCTTCATCAATTCATCTGCTTTTCATTTTTAATACACTTTTACTTTTTTCAGTTTTGAATACTAATACCAAATGTCCAGTCATGAAAACATATATGATATAATATTATATGAACTAAGCAGATTATATTTAGGAATATATATTTATACATATACAGAAATGCATGCACCTTATTTTTTTATGATGGGATCTGTTACTGAACATGAAGCCCATCAGTTATTTGGACGATGACCTGCAGGGATCCACTTGTCTCTGCTTCTTTTAAGTTGAGGCTGTAGACGCCCTTCTGTTTCCAGCATTTTATATATTGGTGTGAGGTATCTCATGCCTTTATGCTTGTTCTGTGAACATTTTATTGACTGAGATATTTCTCCAGGTTCAGGTGTCCCAATTTCATTTGAATACAGAGATAGGGAGGTGTACACTTAGGTGCCAAGTTTATGGACAGCTTACACAGATATGATAAGTAGAGAACAATGAAAACATTTTTTAGAGATTTCTGCTGCATCATAAATATAAGAGGGATGAAGTTGAAAAATCATGATTTTAAATGGGCATTGTGATAATTAGTGAAAGAACAATGACCAGCAAACACGATAACCCTAAGGGTGCAGTAATACCATGCTTACCTTGTCAGTCACACACTACATTCTAAATATGTGTCCTTATACCCATGGAATAATGTAGCCTTCGCTCCTAATAAAGGAAACTTCTTTGAACAAACAGAGACCATTATGGAAAACCACAAAGTATCAAAGCATAGTTGTGAAATGCAGTCGAATCTGATACATCTGTTCTATAACATCAGTACCTAAGGCTCGAGGATCATTATCAAAGACAGAGGCAAAGAAGAACACGAGGACCACAGAGTAGAATTTGCTTTGTGTGTTTTGTTTTTGTGAGACTGTGCATACTAGGAATGTCAGAAGGTATATTCATAAAGTCTCACCAGCATGACTGCTTCAGCATGAACTGAATAGGATAATACAAATAGAAATGCTAACATGGACAAGCTACCATGGAAGGGGAAAAGCTCATAAGGCTTCAATCCTAGACAAAGAAATACAGTCAACTTAGTAATGCTGAAAATGCAATAACAAAGTTTTAACCAATTGGTAATTTAATGCCAGATATAATACTAAATGATTAGCATGATTGTATTTAAATAGTTAGGAACACACACACACACACACACACACACACACACACACACACACACACACAAACACGGTGCCTGAGTATGTGTAATATAAATAATAGAGATCATGACATAAAGAACAAGGGTTGATATATGGGAGGTTTTGGAAGAACACAAGAAGACACAAATGATATCACTATATTACGAAAAGAGAATTATTATTAAAAAAGAGAAGAAGTTAAAAAAGAACAGGTGAAGGAAGAGAACAAAACCATCCAGGATTTAAAAATGGAAACAGAAACAATAAAGAAATCACAAAGGGAGACAACCCTAGAGATAGAAAACCAAGGAAAGAGATTAGGAGTCATAGACGCAAGCATCACCAACAGAATACAAGAGATAGAACTAAGACCTCAAGGGCAGATGATGCCATAGA
This sequence comes from Rattus norvegicus, assembly GCF_021556685.1. Taxonomy (NCBI): domain Eukaryota; kingdom Metazoa; phylum Chordata; class Mammalia; order Rodentia; family Muridae; genus Rattus; species Rattus norvegicus. The sequence continues at coordinate 99,401,013 of NC_141541.1, read as the reverse complement.
ATACATTCATACAAAAGTCAAAGAAAATGCAAAACACAAAAAACTCCTAACCCAAAACATCCAGGAAATCCAGGACACAATGAGATCATCAAACCAAAGGATAATAGGAATAAAAGAGAGCAAAGACTCCCAACTTAAAGGGCCAGTAAATATTTTCAACAAAATTAGAAGAAAACTTCCCTAACCTAAAGAAAGAGATGCCCATAAACATATAAGAAGCCTACAGAACTCCAAATAGATTGGAGCAGAAAAGAAATTTCTCCCATCACCTAATAGTCAAAAACCAATTGCACAAAACAAAGAGAGAATATTAAAAGCAGTAAGGGAAAAAGATCAGGTAACATATAAAGGCAGAAGTATCACAATCACACCAGACTTCTCAACAGATATTATGAAAGCTAGAAGATCCTGGCAGATATCATATAGAACATAAGAGAACATAAATGCCAGATACTAGGAACCAAAGTTAAATCCGGATCAGATAAACCATCTAAACAGTCCCATAAATTCTAACTAAAAGAAGCAGTTATTAAAAGCTTCCCAACCAAACAAAGCCCAGGACCAGATGAGTTTAGTGCAGAATTCTATCAGACATTCATAGAAGACCTAATACCAATATGGTCCAAACTATTCCAAAAAATAGAAACAGAAGGAGCAGTACCCAATTCGTTCTATGAAGCCACAATTACACTTATACGTAAAACCCACGAAGACCCAATAAAGAAAGAGAACTTCAGACCAATATCCCTTATGAATATCAATGCAAAGTACTCAATAAAATTCTTACAAGTCTAAGAAGACATCAAAATGATCATCCAACATAATTAAGAAGACTTCATCCCAGGGATGCAGGGATGGTTCAATATACAGAAATCTACCAACATAATCCACTATGTAAATGAACTAAAAGAAAAAAAAACACATGATCAACTCATTAAATGCTGAGAAAGCATTTGACAAAATTCAATACCCCTTTATGTTAAAAGTCTTGGAAAGATCAAGAATTCAAGCCCCATACCTAAACATATAGAAGCAGTAATACAGCAAACCAAGAGCCAACAGTAAAATAAATGGAGAGAAACTTAAAGCAATCCCACTAAAATCAGAGACTAGACAGTGCTGCCCACTCTCTCTCTACTTATTCAATATAGTACTTGAAGTCCTAACCAGAGCAATCAGACAACAAAGGAGGTCAAAGGGATACAAATTGGAAAGGAAAAAAAATCAAATATCACTATTTGTAGATGACATGATATAGTGAAGTGATCCCAAAATTTCCACCAAAGAACTATTAAGCCTGATAAACAACTTCAGCAAAGTGGATGGGTATAAAATTAACCCAAACAAATTCTCTACTTAAAGGATAAATGGGCTGAGAAAGATATTAGGGAAAGGATACCCTTTACACTAGTCATAAATAACCTAAAATACATTGGTGTGATTATAAGCAAGCAAAGGAAAGATCTGTTTGACAAGAACTTCAGGTCTCTGAAGAAAGAAATTGAAGATCTCAGAAGATGGAAAGACCTCGTATGCTCATGATTGCCAGAATTAATATAGTAGAAATGGCTATCTTGCCAAAAGCAATCTACAGATTAAATGCAATCCCCATCAAAATTCCAACTCAATTCTTCATAGAATTAGAAAAAGCAATTTGCAAATTCATTCTGTATAACAAAAAAAACCCAGGATAGCAAAAACTATTCTCTACAATAAAAGAACTTCTGGGCTCCTGAGGCTGCAGAGCGGAAGAGACCACCAACACTGCCCACCCCTGCCCACATCCCTGGCCCAAGAGGAAACTGTATAATGCCTCTGGGTTCCGGTGGGGGAGGGCCCAGGAGCGGCAGGACCCCTGCGCCTGAGACACCGCCAGAACCTGAAGGAAACAGACCGGATAAACAGTTCTCTGCACCCAAACCCCATGGGAGGGAGAGCTAAACCTTCAGAGAGGCAGACACGCCTGGGAAACCAGAAGAGACTGCACTCTGCACACACATCTCAGATGCCAGAGGAAAACACCAAACTCCATCTGGAACCCTGGTGCACTGAAGCTCCTGGAAACAGCAGCGCAGATCTTCCTGGTTGCTGCAGCCACAGAGAGCCCGAGGGCAGCACCCCGCGAGCGAACTTGAGCCTCAGAACCACAGGTAAGACCAACTTTTCTGCTGCAAGTGACCTGCCTGGTGAACTCAAGACACAGGTCCACAGGAACAGCTGAAGACCTGTAGAGAGGAAAAACTACACGCCCGAAAGCAGAACACTCTGTCCCCATAACTGGCTGGAAGAAAACAGGAAAACAGGTCTACAGCACTCCTGACACACAGGCTTATAGGACAGTCTAGCCACTGTCAGAAATAGCAGAACAAAGTAACACTAGAGATAATCTGATGGCGAGAGGCAAGCGCAGGAACCCAAGCAACAGAAACCAAGACTACATGGCACCATCAGAGCCCAATTCTCCCATCAAAACAAACATGGAATATCCAAACACACCAGAAAAGCAAGATCTAGTTTCAAAATCATATTTGATCATGATGCTGGAGGACTTCAAGAAAGACGTGAAGAACTCCCTTAGAGAAACACAGGAAAACATAAATAAACAAGTAGAAGATACGGAGAAAGAGGAACACTCCTCCATTGTTGGTGGGATTGCAGACTGGTACAACCATTCTGAAAATCAGTCTGGAGGTTCCTCAGAAAATTGGACATTGAACTGCCTGAGGATCCAGCTATACCTCTCTTGGGCATATACCCAAAAGATGCCCCAACATATAAAAAAGACACGTGCTCCACTATGTTCATCGCAGCCTTATTTATAATAGCCAGAAGCTGGAAAGAACCCAGATGCCTTTCAACAGAGGAATGGATACAGAAAATGTGGTACATCTACTCAATGGAATATTACTCAGCTATCAAAAACAATGACTTTATGAAATTCGTAGGCAAATGGTTGGAACTGGAAAATATCATCCTGAGTGAGCTAACCCAATCACAGAAAGACATACATGGTATGCACTCATTGATAAGTGGCTATTAGCCCAAATGCTTGAATTACCCTAGATGCCTAGAACAAATGAAACTCAAGACGGATGATCAAAATGTGAATGCTTCACTCCTTCTTTAAAAGGGGAACAAGAATACCCTTGGCAGGGAAGAGAGAGGCAAAGATTAAAACAGAGACTGAAGGAACACCCATTCAGAGCCTGCCCCACATGTGGCCCATACATATACAGCCACCCAATTAGACAAGATGGATGAAGCAAAGAAGTGCAGACTGACAGGAGCCGGATGTAGATCGCTCCTGAGAGACACAGCCAGAATACAGCAAATACAGAGGCGAATGCCAGCAGCAAACCACTGAACTGAGAATAGGACCCCCGTTGAGGAATCAGAGAAAGAACTGGAAGAGCTTGAAGGGGCTCGAGACCCCATATGTACAACAATGCCAAGCAACCAGAGCTTCCAGGGACTAAGCCACTACCTAAAGACTATACATGGACTGACCCTGGACTCTGACCTCATAGGTAGCAATGAATATCCTAGTAAGAGCACCAGTGGAAGGGGAAGCTCTGGGTCCTGCTAAGACTGAACCCCCAGTAAACTAGACTGTTGGGGGGAGGCGGCAATGGGGGGAGGGTTGGGAGGGGAACACCCATAAAGAAGGGGAGGGAGGAGGGGGATGTTTGCCCGGAAACCGGGAAAGGGAATAACACTTGAAATGTATATAAGAAATACTCAAGTTAATAATAAAAAAAAAAAGAACTTCTGGGGGAATCACCATCCCTGATTCAAGCTGTATTACAGAGTAATAGTGATAAAAAACTGCATGGTATTGGTACAGAAGCAGGCAGATAGATTAATGGAATAGAATTGAAGACCCAGAAATGAACCCACACACCTATGCTCACTTGATCTTTGACAAAGGAGCTAAAACCATCCAATGGAAAAAAGATAGCATTGTCAACAAATGTTGGTGGTTTAACTGGAGGTCAGCATGTAGAAGAATGCAAATCAATCCAATCTTATTGGCATGTACAAAGGTCAAGTCCAAGTGAATCAAGGACTGCCACATAAAACTGGATACACTCAAACTAATAGGAGAGAAAATAGAGAAGAGCCTCGAAAACATGGGCACTGGAGAAAATTTCCTGAAGAGAACACCAATGACTTACTCTCCTAGATCAAGAATTGACAAATGGGACCTCATAAAAATGCAAAGCTTCTGTAAGGCAAAGGACATTTGTCATTAGGACAAAACAGCAACCTATAGATGGGTAAAAGAGCTTTACCAACCCTATACCTGATAGAGGGCTATGATCCAATTGATACAAAGAACTCATAAAGTTAGACTTCTGAGAATCAAATAACTCTATTAAAAAATGGAATACATAGTTAAACAAAGAATTCTCAGTTGAGGAATCTCGGATTGCTGAGAAGTACCTAAAGAAATGTTCAACATCATTAGTCATCAGGGAAATGCAAATCAAAACAACCCTGAGATTCTACCTCATACCAATCAGAATGGCTAAGTTCAAAAAATCAAGTGATAACAGATGCTGGCATTGATGTAGAGAAAGAGGAACACTCCAACATTGTTGCTGAGATTGCAAACTGGTACAACTACTCTAGAAATCAGTCTGGAGGCTCCTCAGAAAATTGGACATTGTACTACCTGAGGACCCAGCTTTACCACTCCTGGGCATATACCCAAAATATTCTCCAATATATACCAAGGCCACATACTCCACTATGTTCATAGCAGCCTTATTTATAATAGCCAGAAGCTGGAAAGAACCTAGATGTCCTTCAACAAAGGAATTGATACAGAAAATGTGGTACATCAACACAATGGAGTCCTACTCAGCTATTAAAAGCAATGACTTCATGAAATTCATAGGCAAATGAATGGAACTAGAAAATATCATCCTGAGTGAGGTAATCCAATCCCAAAAGTCACACATGGTATGCACTCACTGATAAGTGAACATTAGCCCAAAAGCTCAGATTACTCAAGATATAATCCACAGACCACACAAAGCTCAAGAAGAATGACCAAAATGCAGATGCTTCACTCCTTCTTAAAAGGGGCAACAAAAATATTCATAGGAAGATATATGGAGACAAAGTTTGGAGCAGAGAATTAAGGAACGATTATTCAGAGCCTGCCCCACCTGGGGATTTAGCCCATATACATATAGCCACCAAACCCAGACAAGATTGCTGATGCCAAGAAATGCATGCTGACAGGAGCTTGATATAGCTGTCTCCTGAGAGGTTCTGCCAGAGCATGAGAAATATAGAGGGGAATGCTAGCAGCAAACCATTGAACTGGAATGGGATCCCCTTTGGAGGAGTTAGAGAAAGGATTGAAGGAGCTGAAGGGGCTTGCAACCCCATAAGAGCAACACCAACCAACCAGGTCTCCTAGGTACTAAACCACCATCCAAAGAGTACACATAAATAGACCCATGGCTCCGGCTGAATCTTTGTTGGGCACCAATGGGAGGAGAAGCCCTTGGTCCTGCCAAGGCTGGATCCCCTAGTGTAGGGGAATGTCAGGGCAGGGAGGCGTGAAGGCATGAGTGGTTGTGTGGAGGAACACCCTCATAGAAGAAGGGGTAGGGAGATGGGATAGGTGGTTTAAGATTGGGAA